>NC_072731.1:79729097-79861340 GCF_026930045.1 Uloborus diversus | reverse complement strand
TTATAGATGAAAATAAATTCAACATTTTGAATTAAAGTTTTGTATAATTGTAAATGGAAGAAAAAAATAGGAATTTGCTCTGAAGAACTTAGTTGGATCAGTTAATCAGAACGGTAAAGGTGTTTTAGTGTGAGGGTGCATTACAGCGTCAGGACTTGGAAATTTGGAACTTTTTGATGAAATAATTAATCATGCTGTTTATTTAAATATTTTAAAAAGCAATTTCAAAATGTTAGCCCAAAATTTGGTAATCGGAAAAAACTTTGTTTTTTATCGAGATAACGATAAGAAGCACACGTTTGCGTTTAATGCCTCAAAAATTGTCCTTAAATTTAGAAATATCTCCTCAATCGCCAGATTTAAACTTAATGGAACATATTTGAAGATATCTGGTAGCTACATTACGAAAATACACCATTGAAACGAAAAGCGAACTAGAAACAGTAAGACTCGAAGTGCTGCTGAACACTTACTCAGAAATTGCACAAAAAAAGAAAGAAAAAACAATGAAATCTATTCCCAGACGTATAAAAGCTGTTGTTGATACTGCATGATATTCTACTAAATAATAACTTTGTAAAAAGTTAGATTATTTACTAATTTTTTGACATTTTTTCAAAGTGTACGAAGACTTTTGTGAGATAAAATTTCCGACAATATTTGGTTTTTGATTTTTTTTAAATTATGTTTTAATGTTCTATTAAAAATTTTCATGTAGTTTTGTTAAAAATAGATCATAGATCTTATAATAAAATACTTATTCCGAAATATTAACTCTAACCAATAGATAATGGCCTATTTCATTGAAAGTCGTAGGTGTACGAACACTTTTGGGAGCCACTGTATATTCTTAATGTTCCTCAAATAAATACTTATATCCGAATGAATTTCTGAAGGGATTTTTAGTCAGCAAAAACTAAGAAAGATAAAGATATTGAAGAAACATAACAATCGTTGAAGTTCGATGTACATACTCCTTTCGCAAATTTATCAGTTTTTAAAGCATAATAAATAAAATTATTTTAATTTATTAAATTGCATAGCAATAATAATAGATTAGTAATAATTTTTTTTTGTAATTTGCGAAATAATCTATTGTTGCAATTACGTGCCAAAAGAAAATAGTAAGACTGGTAACGTTTCCTAAACTTTCATTTAAAAATAAATATCCCCCCCCCCCCCCAAAAAAAAAGTGTCGTAGTAACGAAATAAAATAAACCATTCAATTACAAAGCAGGAGGGGGGGGGAGCAATGTAAGAGAGAGAGAGAGAAAAAAGGTTCGCTAATAAAGCGGAAGAAAAAAAAAATCCCGCTTGCCGGCTGCCGTACGGGGCAGGTACGGCGGTGGTACGGGGGGATTCTTCCGAATTCAGGGGATCAGTGACCTTGGTGCAGAGCAACCGCAACCCAGATTTGAATAACTTGTTGCGCACACGACCTTATTTTCTTCAGCGAGGTTACGCGTGTCGGTCGTACTTTGTTCCCTTTTACCCCCTCACGAGAGAGAATCTTCTTCCCTCTCTTTCCACCTTTTTTTTTCCTTTCAATTTTCCTTTCAAAATTTCGAAAGTGCATACATATTTATGTGGACGATGGTACTATCGGTTCAATAGACTGTATGAAAAACTTATTAATTCTTATGCAATAATATAACATTTTTTCGAGAAGTTTTCTTTAAATAACTGAAACAGAAGATGGATTGTAATGAATAATTTAAAAACGTACGACTTTAATGGGGCTAACAATTCGCAGTTTTTCCTTGAGAATGTAAACAGAATAAGTTTTAGAATCACTGTTTCATTTATGTTCGTTCTGCAACTGTAACTTTTCTAATTGATTAGAACGAATTTTTAAAGCCGTAGCCATCCACTCAATCATACTTCCATGAGTTACAGAGAGTCCCGACATTTGGGCAATCAGGAGGGTCAAATAACCCCCTCTGGATTTTAGAAACACAGGCATTTTTGTACGTATTTTGCTGTTTTTACCCTATAAAATGTACTGAACACAAACCTTTGCAACCCCCCCTCCCCCCCCAGAATATTCTGAAATGACGGGTCTGATTACAGTGGTCAATATATCTTTAAACCTTTTATAAATTATTTACGTACAAACAAAAATTCAACAGTACGGATATGAACTGTGCTATTTTTGCGAGTGACCCACATCCCAAACGAAATATAAGATAAATACAAAATAGTATCACTGAAGTTGACGCTGTTACTCTTAAAAATATAAAATAAAAGATTCTGAATTAAATTAAGAAAGTAACAACACAGTTCTCAAGTAGATAATCTATCCAAAATATGTGAGCAAACTAGCATGAAAAGAGCAGCAATTGAAAACCAACGAAGCGCTAAAGAATAAACAAAGAAACTACACCCGTCCGACCTCCACACAACACCGTTCAGTGGAGCTAGTTAAAACTAGCTGATACATTTCCGACCCAATACACGCGCAGCGGATCTCTTTTTTGTTCCAAGGTTGAGCGAGATCTTGGCAAATCGGCTTTGCGATCAACTGTCACTTTCCCCG
This sequence comes from Uloborus diversus, assembly GCF_026930045.1. Lineage (NCBI taxonomy): Eukaryota > Metazoa > Arthropoda > Arachnida > Araneae > Uloboridae > Uloborus > Uloborus diversus. The sequence continues at coordinate 79,858,804 of NC_072731.1, read as the reverse complement.
CACGTTTCCACCGATTATTCATCGATATTCCGCCAGTGGACTAGTATCGCTTTCGCTATCGATGACTGATTTAAATGAAACCACAAGAAGTTTTTTTTCCTCTCAATTGGAGATGAAGGACAATATGCAATCCTTAATTTGTGATCCTTTTCTTTTTGCTAACATTAAACATGCGTAACATTAGGCATTTCCACTATGTATCAGAGGAAGGGGAGAAAATTTAGGCGTCAAAATTCTATATTTTTCGTGTGGTGTCCAACTTTTCCCCTTGTTTGAGAGAAAAAAAAAACTTGTACTTTCGTGCAGTAAAATGTCGTCAATGATACATTCTGAATTAATATCAGTATTTGAGTAAAATTATAATGAATTGTACAACATACAATTACCAGAGGAAAAGGAAAGTTGATTTGATTTGAAGATTTTCAAAGTTTGAAACCAGATCTTATGCAAAATAAATTATAAATATGTAACTGACTGTGTTCACCAACAGCTTTTTCTCTCTCTCAAAAAAAAAAAAAAAAAAAATCACAATGGACAACATTCTACCAACAAAGGTTCTAATTCTTCTAAACTGAAGATTCTAATTCTAAAAATACTAAATGCTATTTCTTTCGGAAAATGTATAGCTGTTCAAAATTTTAAATCCAAGAAACGCAAAAAATTATCATCATCTAAAATAATAATAATAATTTTGTAAGGGAAGGTCACATTGATTTTCGAAACTAACTCCGATATAAAGTAAGAACTAACAATGTCAAAAAAGCACAAATTGCAGATTACTACAGACACGTGTTTCGGCGTTGAAAAGGTCTTTTCATCCATAAACTCATTACTTTTTGCATTGAAAAAGGCGTTCCTTGTAACGCCAAAACACGTGTATGCAGTGATCTGCAACTGGTGCTTTTTGGACGTTGTTATTTCTTACTTTATTCTTCAGCACAAAGGTATTTATTTATCTTAACTTCGATATATTTTGGGAAATTTATTCTAACAATGACATTTAAAACTTTCAATATATTCTAGCACAAAACATATTGTGCATTATTACCAAAATAAAACAAATTATCGATATGTCTTCACACCTACGCTTCGCAAAGGACATTTCCCCGAAACCTTAATTTGGAAAACTGTGTGGGGCACCATTGTATGGTATTTGCACGATGGATAAGGTGACGAAATCGAATTGGAGATGGAGGGGGCGTAAGCAAGTCAACAACCCACGCGAATAAAGGGCGCTGCCCTTCGGAACAGACGTTCGAATTTAGGATCGTGGGCGGATGTCACACAAAGGGTGAGATATGAAAATAGAGTTCTAAAATTGAGGAATTCATTTAAGAAATATTCGCAAATCAAAACCTTCATGCATTACGCTAAATAAAATAACTCCATGGAAAAGTTTAAATTTCAGAAGTTTAAAGTTGAAGAAAGAGGTTTTTTGTAATTCAAGATGCCTTTAACAATTCTATTTTCACCTTATATCGAACTTCTATTTGTACTTATGTCTTAAATTCAATTGTTTTAACATGCTTTCTAGAAGAAAAAAAACGACAACTCTGATTGTTCATGAAGCCAATCAACTATGTTATAAAACATTAGAAAACGCCTCGCAAGTATGTTACTGCGACAAAATCACACGACGGGATTGATTGACTGAACGAAAGCGCATTCTCATGCATTTAGCGTTCCGTTTGTTTTTGATTTTGTTTATTGGGAGCAGTTTGCAAAGAAACGCATTATTTGATTTCCTTCAAATAGGGTACAAATGCAAGGTCATTAATAACTACACTAAAAGAGATTTTCTTGCTTTCTTCGGATATGCAACGCGCATGCACAAGAGATTTTTTCTATCGGCAAAGCTTTGGTGATCAACAGGGCTAAATGCTTTTGTGTGTGTGTGCACATATATATATTTAGGGCATTTAATCATGATTCTCGGGAATTGGAGGGGGGATAATTATTTTCATACATTATTAGGTCTTTTTTCGTTCCTTTTAGGGTTTTTTTTTAAATTATCATTTTAAACGATATTTTTCATTGAAGCCAAAAGCATTGTGCTTGGTTAAACTGTTGCATTTCATACTTTGAAGTACATTTTAACTGGAGAAAGAGCAAGAATTAAAATAGAAGACACTTCTGTGAGTTCGTGTAGGTTTTTTTAATAGCCTCGAGGAAAAAATGCTGATGTTGGGCGAAATTTTCTAAGATTATTTGAAAATAAATATTAGAAAGAAAAAACGACGCATTCAAGAATAAATATAATTAGTTCAATTAAGTTGTAGTAAATAACTTCAATTTTTCAAATTTATACTAAAGAACGTTCACATAATACAATGGAACGCAATTCAGTAATTTTTTTTAACGTGCATGGACAATCTGTATAAAAAAAAATAGGGATAAGTTTCTATTATTTATTTTTGAATGTTTTGTACGAATCTTAATAAAAATTTTAGTGGTAATTTTAACACGATGCAAAAATACAATAATGTGACAAAAATTCACAAAACGTTTCACAATTTTTGCAATGTTTTCTGAAGTTGTCAATTTAATCAAACATCGAGTAACTCTTCTGTAAATAAAGACCCGCCCTTCCCCTCCTGCCATCTCCCCGGCGTAACATAAATAACAAATCTCTCTTCGGGAAGATGGCTAAAATATTATTCGTAAAACATTTCGGCACGTGTAGAACGGTAGAACTAGGTCTTGAATGTGAACTATTTCCGCTTGCTTGACGCTGCCCTTTTGGCACTTCCTACTTCCTAAAGCCGGCGAAGTAGCGACACCTACCGGCAGTTCAGATCAACGGAAGCACGCGCGAATAACTACTTCCCTTCCCCTCGATAATTTCAATACAATTTAGCAGAATTAAGGACCGCCCCAAGTCCGATTCGACAAACAATGCTTGGGAAATATGTGTTTATTTGTTTTTCACTTCTCTACCAAATTCAAAACTAATTCTAATTAGTTGTAGATAGGAGAGCACATATTTATTTTCAGTTTTAACACACAAACATAAAAGACTGAAAAAAAAAAAAAAATTCATATTGTGCAAATTGTAAATTTGAGGGGAAATTAGTTTCCTAAAGCTAACTGGATCTTTAAAATTAGCATGCATAACACAACTCTCTCTCTCTCTCAAAAAACACACACACACACACACACACAAAATCTCAACTTTATTATCTACACTCCAATATGCAATAACTAAGACACTGTATTGTCCATCCTCGAAGCACTATAATTAAGTCAAAACTTAAGCTTTCCTTTACAAAAATAAGACAAAATTCACAACATTAAGATTATGATATTGAAATAGTCACACTACAAAACAGTTAAGTTAAATTTAAAAACTAGAGATTGTTTTTAAAATTAAAAAAAAAAAAAAAGCAGAATAGGCATTTTAAATGGATATTTGAAGAGGCCATTCAAAAAATTAATTTTAGTACAAGCAACGATGGGATAAAACAAAATGTCCAAACTAAAGGGGATCTTCCCCCAAAAACAATTACGTCAAATTAACTTTGTATGTACATTGCATACATGAACATTTTCCACCATTTTTAATCTTGTCGCAAAAAGAAAAATAAAAGAAAGATATCCAAGCTTCCTATATCCAAATAACTAAATGGCACGAAATTGCCCTTAACCGATTCCAGGAAGCAACCAATGAAAGCTGTTTTTTTCAATTGTTGTACATCATGCAACAGCCCCAAAAAAATGTAACTGAAAAAAGTATGCATGTATAAACTCAGTCATTTCATAAAAATAAACTACAATTACTTTTGTGAATGTCAGTAAAAGAAAGTAAACAAAAAGGATTATGATGAAAAAGTAGCACTATAATTGCATTTTACAAAATCGGGAAAAGTAATTCTTCGTGATAAGGTATTTTTATCTCCTCTCCCCCTGTATGCCATTAAAAATACGAATTGAATCCAAATTGCTAAAGGTGGGGGGGGGATTCAAGCCTGTCGATTCAATAGAGCTCAATTAGCATTTGCTTTTTTTAAAGAATTTTTGAGTAAAAAAAAAAAAATGCAATCGAATTTCGAGTGCAACCAAATGCCAATCTTAAATCTGTCATTTCCTTGAGGATGCTTACAAAACATTTGAGGGAATGTTGAAATACTTAAGGACGTTGCAATGTTACTCACCAGATGGCGCTGGCGTCGTGAAATCATCAGCTGGAGTACTGTAATCGCTTATGTCTGATGTCCAATCCGTCATCAATGCTGATTCAAAGTCTAATGCTTCTCCATCAAACACGCAAGGCATGCTGGAATTGCGACTACTTCCCGGTGCCAGAAAACAACGAGTTATTTATTTGATCACCACCGAAAGGCAACACGAGAGTCATTTTGAAACAACAATGGGCCTCATCGATGTTTCCAAAACGCTATGAAACCAATAAAAAAAAGTTTTCGATGAATGCAAAAAAAAATATATATATAATTAAGTTTTTAAAATCGTCAAAAAGTAATCCAATGCGCACTATTTTGCACAGACACTCTTGAGAAGTTTGCAAAAGTAATCCAGAGAAAAGGAACAGGAAAACTGAACCGCACTTTATTCCTCTCCTTTCCTACCTTCCGAACGGAGCAGCGGCGCGGAAAATACAACCAATCACGTCTACGTCACTGACTCAACTGACGACTGCCCTGCAGTCGCACCACCAGCTGGTTGAGTGCAATTACTTGCGTGGGCGCGTGCGCGAGCTACTGGAAGTAGCGCCCTCTCTCGGTCGGTTTACCAACACTACAGGTTGTCCCTACGGTTGTCTATGCAAGATAAACAGGCTCTTAACACGGATCATGTGTTAAAAGTTTCTTTTTTGTCTTTACGATTTCACAATTTTATCGCTTGCGTTTAGCTCGGGAAAAGAGACGTTTCGAGTAAATAACACTCTGATTCGGCACTTAGTAGTTTGTTACTGGAATTACATTTGTCAAGGAAGATTCTGTCTTCAATGACTTTTTGGCATGACTTTGAAAATAATCAAATGAAGAGTTAACATACAGCATTATTTTGTAAAAAAAATTATTGGAAACCTATTTGCTTTTAAGCTCAACACGACATAAAATGTATTTTCTTTCTTCTTTTCCTTTTTATTTTTTATTGCTGAATGTGACAGTTATTACAGATTTTTATTGATCATGAATGCAGTTGAAAAATCCACTTCACAACTATTTTCGTTGTGAAAAAGACGGAAAAGTTCTGATTATTTTTTCCCCACCAAAACTTGTTTTCCTCCGAAACGCATTTGTTTTGTTTGTGCAATGCAAAAATTGAATAACTGTGTGCTGATTTCATTGCACAACAAATTACTTTTGTGTAGAAAATAAGATATAAGACGAATTTGCGAAGAAAAAAAAGATTTTCGTTTTATTTTCACTGCATAACTTTCCTTCTGGACATGAACATGACAATTTGCTTTGTAAATCTTCTATCTAAATGCGATTTTATTTTGAAAATATGATGTTTTGATATTTTCCAAATTTATTTTTGCAGCTAGGTATTTTCAATATGAAATTACATAGTAATATTGTTTATTTTTTATTAAAAATAACCAAAAAGTTATGTACTATATTTTTATGATGTATTAATTCATCATTAATATAACAAAGTAATTTAATCTTTTTTTTAAATTTTATATTCATGAAATTATTAGAAATGTAACAATTTTAATTCATATTAAAAGTGCCTAGTTAAGTATTAAACCTTGGTCAGAAAAACCGAAAATGTCTTATAACTGTGCACCGATCAATGCATATTCTTTATTTCTGAATCAAACTGTGTAAAACTAGCTATCAAAAGAAAAATGAGTAAAACAGCTAATGCTAAATTAACTCCATTATATAATTGATAAAAATATTAGATAAAAATAAAATAAAACCTTAATTTTAAGTCTAATTATTGTAATAACAAAATAAGAATGGAAAGAGGGATTTGAGGATGCATTTAATATTTTGAAGTAATTAATATGTGCCGATTGAAAATATCAGATATATATATCAAAGTATCCGATAAATATCAATCGGATATTTTTCGATATTTTCGAAACTATTATGACATTTTTAAACCCCGAATTATAATCAACATGTTTAAAAAAATTAACGATGATCGTAACAATGAATAAAGCTTTATCAAATGCTTGCGCAAAATACTCAAAAGATCTGTCATAAATAATGAAACAACACAAGGAAATTCATCATGCATAATACTAGAACTTGAGGAGAAAAAATGTAGAGTTTAAAGAACGTTCCACTCGCAGAGAGAAACAATTTGTCACACTGTCAAAGAGGAAAAACCTATTATAAGTTACTTGATTCGTGTGCATGGCGAATCAACTAATGTAATGTACCAAATATATAGTTAAGTTGGGGAAATTTTTATATTTGTTTGTTTGTTCTTTTTTAATTGTCAACTGTTGAAAAATAATTAAAACACTTGAACCCTGAACCCATTCAGAGCCCCTGTTCAAGAGAAAGTTCTTGCCGATGTACTGTACTTGGATTAAATATCTCCGAAGAATAAATAAATATTTCATTGGGTATTTCAGCAAATATCAGCCGAAAATAATGTACGTTATGTTAAAAAAAAAAAAAATAAAAAAAAGTCATTAAACCCAAGTGGGGGTATTTTGGCAAAGTGATTGAAAATATGAATATTTTATCAACACGACGAAGAAATAAGTGTGCCCTATTTCATAATTTCCATGCTGATGAAACAAACCATCAACTCATAAACATCAACGGTTTATATGAAGAAGAAAAAAAATCTTTCTACCATAATCAACCCCACGTAGCTCTGAAATTTGATCGTGATTCATGATTGTGATTTATAGTTAGGCAATCTCTTACGAATCACTCATCAATTAATTGTCATAAATCCCATCGATTTCTCCGAAAATCTCTTTCGAACACACGAAAATTGAACACAGATCGTTTTGCCACCAGCGAGTCTTTTCAGAGCCGCCGTCTGCTAACCTTGGTCGGATTTTGGTCTGTCTCGAAAAACATCTGCGATCAGGTTGGTGAAACTCCGATCTCCCTCCCTCCCTCCCGGCTCTCACTCATTCTAAAAGGAAACTGAGGAAGTGCTTATTTGAATAAAGTTATCTATCCATTCCTAAAAAGGATCTGCATTTATTTAATGAGGCAAATTATTTGTAACCGGGCGCAGGGGCGTCCTGAAGTTAAATTTGCGGGAGGGCAGAAATTCTCAATTTGCCGAAAAGAACTAAAAATTTTGCCGAATGATGATTTTTGCCGAATGGAACTCCAAATTTCGCCGAATGATGATAATTTTGCCGAATAGAATTCAAAATTTTTCCGAATGATGATAATTTTTCCGAATCGTCACACAAAATTAGTCGAAAAAGGAAATTTGTGGAAGGTCACCGTGACCTCTCATTGGGGCACCCCTGAACTAGGGCAAGGGTGAATCCAGAAATTTTTAAAGGGAGAGGTGGTTGATTTTTACTTCTCTTTTTTACTTAGTATAATGTGTACAGGTTTACAAAGATGATCACAAAGGACTTCAAATCCGAAACAATTCCTCGGGAAATATTGAAAATTCCCTTCCCCAACCCCACAAAATCAATTATAACTCGTCTAAAATTATATTTTTTTAGGCTTTAATTTCGAAAAATTTCCGGTCGAGTTTCCCTTTAGGGAAGGGGCGATCGTCCCTGAACAGGGGTGACCAACAGTTCGGTAGAGAAACCATTTTTTAATCGATCTACGTATGTTATTGGATAACCTTCTCCTTGTTTATTTACGCAAATATACTACATATACTTATCTAAAAATTAAAAATAATACGGAGTACACATTAAACGGTATTCAAGCTTATTACGCACGAAAAGAAGTTCTAAAGACAGCAGGACTCCCTCATTGTTGTTTTTATACTAATCAATAGAAAAATCCCAGGTTCAATGTATGTAGCAGTAAAACCTCGTTTAGATAGAGGGAATTTTTCAAGTTAATGAACTTTTGGGGAGTTTTAAAAGAATCCCTATGTTTTCAGTGTTAAATATAATATAATTAAAGAATTTTCAACTCAACCAAGATTTTAAACAAGTGAATACGTTTTCCACTAAAACCGCTTCTTTGTTGATTTTCTTGGAATAAATCTTCAAACCGTGTTCTCACATTATCATTGAAACTTTATTCCGTTTCCAACTGTTCTTTTTTATCTTTTTCTATTCGATTTTTCTTTTCCTTCTCGAATTTTCCTTTTCTTGGCAGAAGGATTTCAACTCACCATATACTTAATAATTTTAAACGTATGGGAGGCTGATAAAAAAAGAGGAAACGCCAACAACGAAACTGGCTTGATTATCTTGAAAAAATGTTGAATCAGCTACTGCTACTGTAATTTAAGTGGAGGTGGCACGGTATAAATAAATGTTCGTAAAGAACCAATACTTGATCCGAAATTCTTTGATTGAGCAATTGAAGTTTCTTGATTGTTGTCATTGGATCTTGACCGGTCGAGTTATTGACTCCTGTTATAACTGTTTACAGATTTCTCGAGTTAGGCGAAGTGCCCCATTTTTCGTCAAGGCAAACAGTTTTCATTGAAACCATGAGATTCGAAAGGATTTCATTTCGATAGGCTGTTTAATAGTTCATAGAGATTTTCTTGAGCAGAGAAAAATCTGATGGGTAGGGGGTGGGGGGAAAGGGCACGCAAAGCAGCCGTTTTCCCATTATCATAACGTGTGGGCAGAGTACTACAAATAACTGCAAATTTGGAAAAAATAAGAATGTTTTCACTTTAGTTGAAAACCTTTTGTTCGAAAGACGACTTAAAAATTTCAAATAAAGTGAATTTAGAAATAGTGGTTCAAAGTTTTCCAACTAGAACACTGTAAGACAAATAAAACAAAATTGATCGGTTTGATTTAAGAAAATAAACAGAGGATGCGTTAAACTATCTTGCTCATAAACTATTTTGGTACAAAATTCGCCAAATGAAGCAATATTTAAGTGTAACTTGCAGGTCATTTATTTGTTCTTGAGAATATTCACGATTTGTTACTGTTCACAAAAGTGTGGTGTCAAAATGGGAACACTCAACTGTATCAACTTTGAAAAACAATGTGGAGAAAAAAACGTTTCAAATGTTATGAAATTGCAATTAAATGTTACAAAAAAGTTTTTACAAACTGACTATACTTTAATTGAATCATAATAATAACAGCAGTAAAATCTCAATTATCCAAAACTCTTTGAACCGAGACCTCGTTTAACCGAAGTCAGTTTTCATAAATTTATTTTTTAGTAAGTGAAAAATGTCTAATATATCTTGGTTGGGAAGTATGTCGTAACCGAATTATCTTAATCCGCACCTGAAAAACCATACCTTAAAAAAATAATTCTTCGTATCGCTCCATCATAACAGTTTAGAAAAAAAAAAATTAAAATCTTCCGTGAAATACGAACCTGTACTCCTGTACACTTACTGAAAGTTACACAATCTACAAGTCTTTGGCTGATGATCTCTTAAACATCGTCGATCAGGTGATTCAAAGAAAACGGCTACTTTACCAGTTTTAGGGACTTGTTATTGGTCATGGCCGTGGAAGAAAGTCAAAATGTAAAGGAATTGAATTAGAGAAAGGCTTACGGGGGGGGGGGGAGGCAAAAGATCAAGGTAGACGCAAAAGATGGATTTATAAGAAAAATTCTATACTAACGACAGTGCCAAAACTGAGTCATTAGTACAAGTTCAAACCCTGATACAAACGTTGAAATTCGTTTGAAATGATACAGTAAGTGTAAATGTAAAATATATTACAAATGTATTAGGCCTGCAATGACTCTTTCTTAGTTGAGTGGATGGGAAGGGGCGGAGTGGAGCATGAGATAAAACAATCTCTTTGCGGTGGGTCCTCGGTTCTTCAAGCAATAAAATATATTTGAATTTCCAACATAGAGCTGCATAGTGCACATTTCTTATCTTGCGGGAATATTTTTTTTACTGAATTGTTAGGGAAGACTGCAATGTACGAAAAAAGCTTTAAAAAAAAATTGATTTGGGGTTGATTTCACGAAAATGTACGGATTATTCGCGAACTAAAAACTAAAAGAATGTACGTGAAATACACCGCCAGCTCAGTCATTTCCAGCCGAGGACTGCAGTTTCGTGCTTATTAGCACTCAACAGCCCGGCATAGGAAAGTGACTGAACTGGAGATGGAAAACCTCTTAAGGAAGCCAAGAGTGCGAAACAAACTGGTAGCTAATATAGAATTAGCAGACAGAGTGCTAATAAGCACGAAACTGCAGTCCTCGGCTGGAAATGACTGAGCTGGCGGTGTATTTCACGTATTTCTGCTTTAGCCCTGGCTAATTGGGCGGTAAATTACTGAATAAAAGAATGTAGTTGACCACGAAGACATTTGAAAAGAGTGTTAAAAAGAAGCATTTAAATGGTATCTGAACAAGAGTTTTGAATATTTGTATTTTCACAAAAAAAATTTTGGAAATTTACTATTTTTTACCTTTTTTCAGACATTTAAGTTCATTTCTCGGTAGGTAAACCGTATTTAAAAATTTAAAAAAAAAAAAAAAAACCACACACACACAAACGCATGACATATTTTAGTGGGCAGGTAAACTGCTGTAACTGTAAATTTTTAGCTCTTTTTTTTTTTTTTTTTACATTTTTGTCATTTATTGTACGTTATAGCTTTATCGTTTAAGCTTACTCATTGATTCTAGTTAAATTATCTTCGCGAGTTTAATTTTTTTTAAAGGCTAAACATTTGATCTGGATAATCCAGATATCCGGATAAACGAGGTTCTACTGTATTTTTAAAAAAAGCGTAATTATTTCCGTGGTTTTAGAAACTTGTTCATCATCCAAGCAATTTCATATGTTTACGTATCTGCAGTATCAAAAGAAAAATTCAAAATCCAACTGCCCGCGATTGTTACACTACCTTCTACGAAATAAAAGTAATTTAAATCGAAATGATGCGTTAGCTTCCCGGTAAATAGAAGTGATCTGTCACCCGATGCTCTGTTTACTAACTCTTAAATCCGGTGTCGAACTGATAGTTTCGAAATGCTTCGAGCTCATTCTTATTCAAGTTTTTTTTTTTTTTTCCTCTCCTGCGCAATTGCGTCCATCCCAGTCGGTATCTGTGACGTTTCGAAATCTATTTCTGTTTTTTTTTTTTTTTTTTTTTTTTTTTTGATATTTGAAGGTGAAATCAAACGTGCAACGTGCTCTATGATTGCCTCGGAGCAAGATATAAAATTTGTACTCGCGTCGTTAATGAACAACGAACTGTGTTTTCGCTTCTATTCATGCAGTGTGTTTAGCACATTTCCCCCTCTCTCTGCCGTTATCTGTTATTATTATTAATGTTACGAAATGCATGCTTCATTCATTGCTTAATTTTGGGCATCATATTCAGATTTTTATTTTACGAGACTTTTACGAAGAAAATTTTAATTTTATTCCATTTTAGAGTCGCTAAAATTTGGAGCCACACTTAAAAGAAATTTCAATTGTAATAAAAAAAAAAGCTTAGCAAGAGGTGGTATTATGATTGTGTATTGTGCATTGCACTTAAAATCATATACTATATTATTTTTATTCAAAGGTGGTTTTTTTTTTTTTTTTTTTTTTTTGTGGTTACGCCATAATTTTGTCAATAGTTTATCAAACTTCTTATGTAAGACATCATTTTAAAGATTTTTTGCACCACTTTTGGCAAAAAATGCACAGAAAACTCAGTTACGGTATTTCGAAAAGATTGTTTATTATAAGTAGTATTATTGTTGTTGTTGTTATTATTAAGCATTTCTTCAATGTATAGCGCACCGCAAGTGAGACCGTGAGGGTATGTCTCAGATGGTTAGAGTGTCGTGCTAGAAATAAGAACATTATGGGTTCGATCCCACCATGGATTTGTCATTTTTGAATGACTTTTTTCCTTGGGTTGATCTTGATCCAAATTTCCGAGAATATATTATCTAAACTCACCGCAGAGATTCTGAACCACAGTCGTACTGTTGCATAAAATTCAGAAATGAAAATGTTTATTTTAGCATGGTAAATCGCAGTATCATGAATAGTATTTCATAAAAGTTCTTTTTCTTAATTTAATTTTTGGAGCTTTTTTTAAAATCCTCCATAAAATTATAAAAGTAAAGCATCATTTTACTCTATTTTTTAACGCCATCGGTGTAAACAGTTCACATTGTGACTGTTTTTTCGAAATATTAGGACCATTAAAAAAATCGAATTTTTGAATTACCACTGTCAAAAGAGAGAACGTTTCGCCCGGGTCAACTAAGCTCTTGAAAATTGTAGTTTCCTTTAGTATAGAGGGGCTATCCTTAAATGATGTCACTTTCCCCCCTTCCATTTGCCTCATTTTGAGAATGAATAAGGAAAGAGAAGAATAAAGAAAAAGAAACATATTTGGAATATTTTTACATTCAAATAATATCCTCATATATATAATAGCATATGCTCGAGTAACGCTCCTGACGCCATCAACAATGAAACTCGCGCCATGGCATGATTATTTGACAATATGTTTTGGGAATGTTTAAAATGCAGGGAAAGGCTTTATTGTGACAAGGCCAAACTGGATCCGGTTACTAAACTGTTTTACTGGTAAGACTGTCATTTCAGGGGAATGAACTAACGAAAAAGTGGTCAGCAATGAACGCTTCTACTTGAGTTTAGGATTAATCCACTGGAGTTAGGGTTAAAATTGCAACTATCAAACTGTCACCAAACAGGCAATTGTTACGTTCAAATGTGGAAGCAATTTTCACCCGTTATATCTTGACGGGCGATTTTCTAGTTTTGATAATAAAGAAGAAAAACTGAGTTAAGTACATATTTTTTGAGTTTTTGAAGACACATTATTACATAGATTTTGCCACCTTAATAAAACACTTGATTTGAGGCGTAGCAAAATTCACTTGTAGCTATTTCTGCAGCTAAAGGTGCCGCAAGAAATAAAATAGGTGCACATTTACGATGCGATAGATTCTACGGCGCTTTGCAGCTATTTAGGAAGAACAGCTGTTTTACGAATACCTCGAAGACAGGTGTTTCTACGATATCGGCGCACAAGCTATCGGCATGTTGACTTTATTAAAGACTCGCGTTTTTCTTTGCCGTCCCCGATCTCGAGCTATCAGTCTATTTTTATTGCGACCTTCTGCGACGGTTTGCACGACATGGTCGACCAGTAAAGATGTTCGTAGTGAAAGAAAGTCGAATTGCGATTAGTTTAAGTCTGCTAGTGAAATAAAAGATTTGGTAGTTTAAATTTGAAAGTTAAATAAAAGATTTAGCATTACAGCAGAGCCTCGATTATCCGAACTAATTGGGGGTACAGCTACTGCCTCGGATGTCGGAAATCTCAGTTAATAAAAACTTTGCATAAAAACTTGTAGGGATCGCAAATCTTAAAAATGTATTTACCTAGTAAGAATAAAATAGAATATTTTTAAAGGGGAAAGTAAACTTATAAAAAATATTGCTTCACAGTTCAAAAACTAAAATTGAAAAATTACTTGTACTAAGTTTGAAAAAGTCAATTGATTTGTTTTTACTGTGCCAAGTTTAATATTGAAAGATGCATAGTATATATATATATATTAGGGTGGTCCTTATTTTTGAAGTTGTTGATATTTTACGCGACGCCCCCTCAGTTTGTTCCATTATACAAATAAATGATCCTTGCAAAATTTTAAGTCAATCCATGAATATTAACACGTGCCCCTAGGGCCCTCTTTTTTGAGTTTTGAAGAAAAAATTGCGCATTTTCTCACTTTTTACGCACACATATTCTTACGTTTCATATTTACAGTAATTTAGAACCTCAATATATGCTGCTACTTCCAGACTGACCATTCTCTCACTTTCATTCCGTAAAACTTTACATGTTACAGAGGGTACATGCACAACAATGACTTAGGGTCAGATATACCGTTCTTCTGAGCTCATTCCAAACTAAGCGGCAGGGGAACATTTCTTTCCACCAAGATGGATACAAAGGATTCTGAAGGCCATTAATGAATGGCCTAGGCCGTTAATAAATGATCTTTGACAATAACAGATTGCCTCCTCCATTCTTAGGGGGTGTTGCTTTACAAAATTTTCTGCGTATGTAATAGGTGTGTCAAACAGGGTCGCTAGGTTTCAATGCTATAAATGTAAAAAAATGACAATAGTATTTTAATTTTCTGTTCTTTAGTTATAAATATACTTAAATGTTTATGCAATTTTTTATTTTTAAAATATAAATTTTGAAAAATCCTCGATACTATATTTTCTATATCTAAAATATACATTTTAAACAGTTCCAGATCGGAATAACGCAAAAATCTATACTTTAAATTAATTTTCTTCTATTTCAGAACGTAGTCCTTATATGTAGATCCTAACTTGTAACCCTTTTTCTACATCTTGTCTACTACAACGCAAAAAAGCTTGACAATTATTGATATCTTCTCGCCTTTCATCACTGTTAGACGAATGCCATATAGGGATAAAGATGCTGTTCATTTGTTAACAGTCTATGTAGATGTAGTCCAGGGGCGTAGCTAAGGGGGGGGGTTTTGGGGACAAACCCCCCCCCCCCCGAAAAGTTAGTCTCAAAAAAAAAGAGAAAAAGAAGAGAGAAGAGAAAGAAAAAAAAAGAAGAAAAGGGAAAAATTCCAAGCGATTATTAATACATATATATATATATATTATATATGTATATATATATATACATACATATATATATATATATATATATATATATATATATATATATATATATATATATATATATATATATATATATATATATATATATGTATATATACATATATGTATATGTATAATATATATATATACATATATATATATATATATATACATATATATATATATATATTATATATATATGTATATATATATATGTATATATATATGTATATATGTATGTATATATATATATGTATATATGTATGTATATATATATATATATATATATATATATATATATATATATATATATATATAATATATATATATATATATATATATATATATATATATATATAAGAAGTAACCCCCCCCGAAAGTCGGGTCTAGCTACGCCACTGATGTAGTCAATTTAAATCGAAATGACCTTGTGATCAATCGTACATCCCTTAAAAGACCAAGAAAAATCTTCTAGAGGAAAAATCAAATTTCATGAATTTAAGTTCAGATTTTGTATTTATTCACTGGGATACAAAGCTACATCCAGATGTAACTGCAAAACGAACGCCGATAGGCTTACCGTGATAGCTTTAGGTCCCAATGTTGAACAGCTATTCGAAATTCCTGATATATTTCTTCAATTGTGTATGATATTTTAGATGATTGCTCTTTATTTCTAACTGTTCAAGTTGTAGTGTTTGATACAACGGCTTGCAATACTGGCCGCATAAATTGTGCATGCATTTTTTAGAGCAAATACTGAACGGTGATATATTGAATTTGGATTGCCATCATCATGCACTTGAAATTGTACTACAGAGTGTGTCTTTAAAGAAGTTCTTGCCTTTCTTAGTTCTAGACCCGATATTCCATTGTTAAGCATTTTGTGGAAATATCTCCATCATTCAAAACTTATAAAATTTCAATCAAGTACACACACCACTTACATTCTTAAAGACGAAGTCCATGATATATTGTTGTTTGTAAAAAATGAATATTGAGAAATAACTTTCCCATTACGATTACAGAGACTTCTATAGCTTGTAATAATATCTAGTGGTAAAGACCCTCCTAGAGGGATGTTTTCGGCAACCTGGAGCTTATCCCTGAGCCAGATGGGTGGCAAAAGAAATTTATTGTTTGAAAATTTATATATTTAGAAAACAATTTAAATTGACCTTACATGAGGAAAAAGCCCTTAATTGCTGTTTTTGCAATTAAATGCTGTGTGAAGATACAGTTTTTCGCAGCAACCCAATCGAAGCTCATTTAAATAATATAATGCGCCAAAAAAAAAAAAAAAAAAAACTAGCAGCGTGCAAAATGATAACAAACAAGCAGCAAATGGAAAATTCATAAATCACTTGTGGTATTTAGGGGATGAACTAGTAGCTTTGAACGTATTGGATGAAGGAATTAACTTTCAAGATACGAAAAGACTACTTCAAAAATTGCTTGCTGATAAGGAAGACGTGCCTGATGATTGTATAAAAAATTTCATGTAACGGTAGATGATTTGAAATACTGTTTTAATAAAGATTTTCCTCTTTATAGAATCAATTACAAGTCAATAAAAACTGTTTGATAAGTTACAAATACCAAAAGATGTTTTCCTACTTGATCCTGGTTTATGGCAAAATGAAGGAAGCTATTGAAAGGGAAGAGAGATTGTTAAAATGCTGAAAGTTGTGAATCATGCATCTGAAAGAGGAGCACAATTTATCGAAGAATTTCACAAACAATTTACCAAACATGAGTTACAAAAGTAATTTATTTTACAGAAACCGGAAAAAATACACACGATTGAGATACATTAAGAAAAGCGTACGATTAAAGTAAAGTTTTTAAAGCATTATTTCATTCTTATTAAATGTAAAATGCTTAAATGATATAAAGTAATTAAAAAGATCAATTTCAATGCTACCTCACTGTAAAACTATTTTGCTAACCTAGGATAAACTATGAACTGGGTCTGAAGTAAAAACTCGAAGATTTGTGGGAAAATTATCAAAAGTGTTCAAGTTCAACGTCCTAGAGGCACGTGTTATTATAAACCTATCGAGTTCAAATTTTTCACACGTTAATTTTTATTAAAGTGTCACAAAACTAGGGGGCGTCACTTACTGAATTCCGAGAAAAAAATTTTCCCATATAAATAAGGACCACCCTAATATATATATATATATATATATATATATATATATATATATATATATATATATATATATATATATATATATATATATATATATATATATATATATATATATATAAACAAATAATTTCAAGAAAATATTTTTATTTATTTTCAAATTGAAATCCCATCATTTTATTAAGTTTATAATATTTTTTTTTCAAAAAGAAACAAAACTTCTGAAAAACAGAAAAATAAAACGCCTTGTCTTTTCACATGAAGACTATGAATGATGAAGAAGGAAGATGGAGAAGAAATATTTGATGACAAATCAGAGAGTCAGGTAGTCAGGTGACTCACATGGGATGTTTGCAGATACGTGAAAATTTTACATTAAAAATGACTCAACGCTTTATCCATTTTATAATTATGAGTTCAGGTTTTCGCTTGGACTATTTATTTCTTGGACAAGTCTGCACGAAAGTAAACAGGAAAATACGGAAGTTTTGGCGAAATTTCCAAGTTACTGAAATCGTGTCTGATAGTTTATCGCTGATTGTGTGGTGAAATTTCAGGCTGACCTTCAACAGATGCACTTTGACCTCAACAATGCTGCCTAGATAGTGCACACAATAATCGGGGCGCGTGCTATTTTTCCTCTCGTCCTCCCCACCTAGACTCCGGGGGTGTGGTGAGTGCCGGGGTCTAATAAATGAGGTATGTGCCACTCGATAGCCTTGGGTGGTAAGCAAGTTTAGGCAGTTATGAACACGGTTTTTGTGCCGACGGGGATCGTGAGTATCCGATTGGACGATATGCTGATTTTCGAAAATAGGATAATAAGATATTATCGAAGAATATCACTGTCGAATTATATTAGGGTATTGCTGACAAATTGCTGATTTTAGGTATATTTAAATGTTGAAACGTTGGCACATTAAGATATTACCGACACCGGACCGTTTTAGGTGTATTAAGAGTAAAACATTGCGATAATTGTCTAATTATGACGCTACCACCCGCCTTTGACGACCAGCTGGTCGCCTGCCATATTAATTTAGTTAGAAAATAAGCATTATATATAGTATAAGTAATTATATTCTATACATTACTTAACACATCTAAAACGAATATTTTTTGTTTAAATAATACGCATAAAGAGACATGAAAACTCTTAGGTTCCTTTTTAAGTACACCACCTTTGTTGCCAATTTGTCCGAATAAAATTGATGGAATAACTGCTGATTTTAGATTTAGGGTATTATTTGAGAAATGTATTGACGAATTATGTCAAAGTATCTTATGATGCAGACATTATATTTTAAAGTGTATTATGCCATTATTAATGAAATGATGAGTGATCTATCAAGACACTATTGATACATTTACGACAATTCGTACGGATACTATTGACGATCGGGAGATTTGATAACAAACATTATGCAATATTAAAACAAACGGAAACGTATTTAAAAAAACAGTTAGGAATTGATTTATACTAGAACGAGCAACGTGATGCAATGAGGAAAATAAAAGCCTCATTTCCAGAATATCAGGTAATATATAACATAGCACACTGGATTTAAATGATGAAATATTTTGAAAATGAAATTTTACACTTTCGTTTCAAAATATTAAATAATGTTGCGTGTTGAGTTCCTGTAACCGCATCAATCTATACTAATAATATAAAGCTGTAGATTTTGTTTGTTTGAACGCGCTAAGCTCAAGGACTACTGGTTCGAATAGAAAAATTCTTTTTGTGTTGAATAATCCATTCCTCGATGAAGGCTATAACATCACGCTATGACTAATAGGAGTGAAGCAGCAATAAAAAATGCTATGAAAACGAGAAAATTTATACTATACAGTCGACTCCCGCTACAATGACTTACGCGAAATGGCTATAACGCGATTTTTTCAACAGTAAAGAATTTTAGACCTAGCGCAAATTCTTCGCCTGCAACGTGAAAATTTTCGGAAAGGAATCGCAGTGTGTAATTTTCCGCTTTGTTATGGGCTACTATTTTTTTTTCTTCGTGTATGGATCTTCATCCCTTTAGAATCAGTGAGAGCGGAAGTACCCACACCGTACTAGTCTTTTATCGTTTATACAAATAACTACTTTTCATTTTCCATTAGTTTTTTCATTATAAATGCGAAAGTTAAAGAATTATAATGACATCTAAGAGCGCTGTTTCATCTAAAGTTGGTGAAGATAGAAAGAAAAAGAGAACGTTTCTGACAATTAAAGAAAAGCTTCTCGAAAAGTTGAAGCTCGACCAAAAAATGCTTCGAAGGGTCGCACAACAATTAGGTATGACGATATGAGTGAATCTTCCATACGTACAATTACAAATCAAGAAAAGGAAATCCATAAAAGTTCACCGAGTAATAGTATCTAGGCAAAATGCAAAAATTATGAAAATGGAAGCTGCCCTTTATTGCGAATTAAAGAAACCAGTAAGAGGGTAATGCCATAGATAGAAACATTTGCAAGAACTAATGAAGCAACTGTATTTAAAAATATATTAGAATAACGGTTTGATGACGCAGCATAAATCGTCTTCGCTTTTTTTAAGTTACAAATATCATTATTGGACCAACTGTACTTTACTTTTATATGGTATTTGTTTTTCATATTACATACTGTGCGTGCAGTACTGGTTTATTTTGTCTCTTTTTCCCGTTGATCATTGATTTTGTGCATCATAGCAGTATTTTATGTTGAATAAAACGGGTTTTTTAAGAAAATACAAACAAAAATTTAGTTTTTTATGTAAGAAACAGTAATGTGTAGTTATGAAATGGTTTTTAACTGTTTAAGGTGGTGTTTACGAGTGTCAAAAATGATTGATTATGTTTATAAAAGTGTTCACACATACTTTTTTCCACTACGCGAAATTTCGACTTAAGCGAGTGATGTTGGAAAGCATCCCTCGCGTAAGTCGGGACTCGACTGTAATCTAAAATACTTGAAAAAAAAAAAAAAAAACGCAGTATATGCGTAACCACGGCGGCTCGACCTGAAGGTGCGGGCTTCGCGATCCAGTGGGCGTAGGTTCGAGGCCTCTATGAGGCAAATCTCGAGGGTACTTTTCAGAGAAAATCCTAAACGATGCTAAATACTATATATATATATGCGTATCATTGTCTTATTTTTCTTATTAATTAAGTAAATAATAATTTAAAGCTGAAGAGTTTGTTTGTTTGAACGCGCTAATCTCAGGAACTACTGGCTCGAATTGAAAAATTATTTTTGTGTTGAATAGTCCATTTATTGAAGAAGGCTATTGGCTTTTTTTTTTTTAAATCAGATTGACCGAAATATTTTTAATTGCAAATTAAATGTTTAATTAATTGTTTAGTTCTATGAATTTCTAATAGATGGCAGGTAAAGTTAACTCTTCGAGAGGGCGCTGGCCGACAGTGTCGATAGCTGTGAGGAACCATGCCCATGCTACGCTGTTGCAATCAGCGAACAGATTTTCGAATGCGTTTTTTTTTTTTTTTTTCAAGTACATAATTTGATTTTGTAGGATTTTTTTAATGGATTTTGTTTTCCTTATTTCTTCAACGTTTGTTTTTGTTCTTATAGTTGAAGATAGCTACATATCTAAGTAAATAATTTGATTTGTCGTATTATTCAATTGTGAGTGTTCTTTATAACGTTTTTATTATAGCATTTGCGAAACACTTTAAACTGCAGGGGGGGGGACCGCTTCACTCTTTAAAGGGCAGGGTTACGGTAGCGTGGTTGCTTGGCGCATTAAGCGATGAACTATGTAGTTGAAGGATTATTTTGAGTTTTAAAGCTACTGTTAATATTCTTATGTGTTTTGGCAAATTTGTTTTAAATTCTAAACAGATTTTAATAGGTCTTTTGAAAAGGTGCGTACGCATTTTAGTTGGAGAAAAATGATCTTTTCACATCAGATGGGAGGCGCGGTTTTTTTTTTTTTTTTTTTTTTTTTTTTTTTGTTTAACGGACTTCCTTTAACTTCTTAGCACGGGCATTGCCGTGCGGGTACTGCTAATGCAACAATAAAACTATGACCCTAAACATATTTTGAAACTCTACATAACTCTTGTCGATTTTAAATACAAAAATATTTACTCCAACAGATAACTTTTTTAAATGTTAACATTGTTTATTTAAAACGGTTTATTTATTTCCTTTCAGTGGAATTCAAAGAAGGTTCTATTTCAAGAGCGTTTACGAATCGTTTGGGGGAGCGCGTCATTCTCCTAACTCCTGACTCAGTGTTTCGTTCGAAACTCGAAAGAAATTAGTGATGTGAAGCAACATTGAAAAATTTCAGGTGAAAAAAATATACATTCAATTCTAAAACTTCCGTTTAGACGT
Organism: Uloborus diversus; assembly: GCF_026930045.1. Lineage (NCBI taxonomy): Eukaryota > Metazoa > Arthropoda > Arachnida > Araneae > Uloboridae > Uloborus > Uloborus diversus. The sequence goes on along the minus strand of NC_072731.1, from coordinate 79,837,571 downwards.
TGAAAGAAAACCGTGAAAGTAAAATCAAAACATGTTTTTACACCAAAATAACCTTCATGCATAAACACTCGTACGGGAAGGGGGCAATTGTCCCCTCACTTTAAAAAGTATAGGGCCTTGCATACTCACTTTTCAGTTTAGAATGAATAATCGATTGAAAAATAATTTTTTATAGGGTGGATTGATTTATTTTACGAATGTAAAAAGTAAAAATTCCAAATTAATGAGCTTTTCTTATTTTATTTCACAGGAATGGAACTTTAAAATGGAAGTAGAAAGTCTACGGTGGGCCCTCCGTCCTGATTTGTGAAGCCATATTCCACATTTTTAGAAGTTTTTAAATCAATAATATTAAAAGCTAGTAATTGAAGAAACCCAATGCCCAATTTTACCAAAAAAAAAAAAAAAAAAGCCTCAGAGGCCATCCTCCCTTACTTGCACTTCGTTTGACGCCCCCCCCCCCCTAACTGTTTTCGTGTACCAACCGCCCATGCCTTCATGTATGTTTTTATGCGAGTCGGAACTTTAAATCTTTAAATTAAAGAGACCAAGGGCAAAAATCTCATTGCAATGTTTTTTTTTATTCATAAAATTCCCATTTATCTAGTACAAAATCATGGGTGAAAGGTGAAACTTGTGCGCATGTGAGATGGATTCATTTACATTTATAGTAAAGATCAAGATCAGCTACTCGCCGCGATTAAATTAAAACAGTGGCGACTAAAAATTTTAACAGCATTCGCCACACGGTCTCCTCTTAACCCAACCCCACCTGTGTTATTGATTGACTTTAATATTATTAATTAGTTATATTAGCCGGTCGTTAACTTTTATGTTTTAGTAGCAATTTAAAAGCAGTACTCAAACGTATATGTGTATAAAGGAAGATTATTAATTTGGTAGTCTTCTTCCAAAGTCAAAATGTAATTAATAAAAATCTGTTTCAATGCACAGAAAATTACGACGTTTTATCTATTTTAGGTGAAACCTGTATGCTTTGAGATTAGACAACTGGCTTCAATCCAAATCTTACGGCCGTTCTAAATCTTGTTGATTTATGGTATCAGCACGTCGTTCATCAATGCTCTAACTTAACTTAACAGTATCGAAAGTGTTAGTAAAACTGCATTAGATAACATAAAGTTATGATATTGTACTGATCTTTCTCAATCTCTAATATTTTTCTTATTATAAATATAATATTTATAAACTAATAGTAAGTTAAATGCTTTCAGGAAAGAATTGATTAAAATTTCAGATGTTGTTTTCATAGTTAGAATTAATTATGTTATGCAGGGGAATTTGAGGCGAAGTGAAATAGCGGGCAAAGTGAAATGGTGAAATGTTTAATCTGCTCTTAGTGCCACTTACCTAGTAATATTTTAACTTTGTAGTAATCTATCGCTCATTTGGAGGAAGAGTGCCACAATACGAAGAAAGGAAATTTTACAGGAGAAGCGTTTGAAGTTTAATTCTTCAGGAAATTTGCTGTAAGAAAAGTAAATTTGTTGTGCTCTCCAGTGGTTTAGAACAAAAGATCTATCATTATTTTTCAAAGAAGATAACGTCATTTGAAGCCCTTTAAGCAATTAACGATTTCGTATTGTGCCACTCCTCTTCCAAACGAGCGATACGTAGTCTATTTCAGTCAAAAAAAAAAAAACTCTGACTATCGAAACATATGATAATACAAGCAATTTTCAAAAATTAATACTCAAATCATCTTGTTGTCAGCTAAAAATTATTTTGGTATTATCAAATGATAAAATTCTTGTTATTAACATTTAAAATCTTAATTGCGACTCTCCGATATTCAGTGCAGTATTTATTTAGTTAATATTTACCTTATTTGTATTTCTGATATTTTTCACCATTAGTCAGGTGCATGTGAGGCAAGGTGAAATAGACGCCGCCGTGCATCGCACGACCTTGCACATAGGGACGGCGCACAGTGGGGCCAAATGGCCAAAAAGTGGAAAAAATTCAATATCTCGAGAACGGGTCAACATAGAATGCTGGGGCCGGTCTCATTCAAAAAAGAACAAAAAAATACATAAAATTCAACTGTTTTTATTGACATTTTGAAGTTAATTAAATAATTAATAAGGAAATGAAAGACGATTGGAAACATAATTTTTTTTAAAAAAAATTCCGAAATAGGTTGTACTTATAAAAACAAGTTGCAACAAGTATTTTGAGCATATATTTAAATTAAATATTGCTTAAAATGATTCCTTCAAGGAAGCTTAAAGACCCGGAGAGTTTTAAAAATAATACAGTTTGAGATTCTTAGTCAATAGTTGTTTAAATTGAAAGAATACATACCAATTCAAATTCAAGGAAATTAGATTTACAGTTCCTTAGCTGCCTCACTGATTTCCAGATGCTTTTTCTTTGGTTCGGGTCTCATGTTCGTAATAAAAGGATCCGAAGTCTCTAGTAGCTTGTGGAACACGTCTTCATTGGTGGATATACGAGACATTTTTCGCGAGTTGGTGATCCTGAATACCTTGTAATCTTTATTCCTACTTTCTTGTGCCTCTTCCGACAATATTCCGACTGGGAGAATTGACTTCTGCACTATTTCAGCACCGTGTAACAAAATCTTGTGGATGGCATGTAGTACCATGAATACTTCTCAATGGCCAGTTCTGCTGTTTCTTTTGAGAATAGTCGGAATTTCTCTGGGTCAATCATTGCATTGCTGTTTATGACTTCCAGAATGGTAGCGATCCGGTGGATTAGAATTTCGTCGACTCCCATTATTGCACTTGTGACCTTGCAATCATTGAAAAAACGTCTGGCTGTGTTGCCATCATTTGAAGATCCGCAACCCTGCTTAACAAAGTCCACTTTGATGCCGACTTTCTCAAGAAACTCTTGTTGAATACGTTTTTTTTCGTTTTCGTGCATGTCTCTTGTGTCTTTTGTAGTCCTCCATTTTTCGAATTTTTTGTTGTATGCAATGTGAAGGATGTATTCCATACACTTGATTCTGGCGTGTAATGGAGAGGTACCGAATTCGAGAGCATTCACATTAAGAGGTTTCTGTTGGATTTTTGCTAAGTCGTTCATTTCCGAAGGTAAAGCATTGCATATGTAGCAGGCACTTGCAGACTTTGTATTTGTGATGGCTTGAGCTACCTTGCCATCCAACATTGTCATAACCAACGTGTGTCGAATACGGATGACATTAATGCCGATCACAACTTGGGTAATTTTCAACTTCTCTATTTCTTCTTCAACCCTTTTTTTTCATCTCGTGCCAAATCAAGTGTCTCTTTCTGGAAGCTGTATCTCAAGGGCCTGCAATGTCTTGTTGAAGAAGGTCGGTCGTTTTCCCAAATCGATCCATTTTGATCAACATCAATTGGAATTGTGAGCTTCAGAGGAACTATGGACGTCATGAATAAATTCGAGTCACTTATTTCGTTATTGCTGATCGAATATTTTTGGGCAAATTCACTTTGACCTGAGGCACCGTCGAATCCCCATTTCGTAGTCAATATTAATTCATTTCATTTAATTTTTCTAGTTCTTCTAGGGGTTTTGTTTCCAGAATTCGTTTAGCTGTATGGTCAAGCAAATTCTGCAAAGGGACGGCTGCAGATGTTTCAGTAATTAACATATTATCAGGGTAGCATTGCTTCTTTGAGATGATTAATTTTTTATAACTTGGAAAAACATGGCATCCAAGGTTTTTTAGTGTTTGTCGAATCACCTCGTACTGATATTTTGTCAGATTGGCCTGGAGAAATATTGCTAATGCTTGATCGGCTGACAAAGCTTTGGGTTTATCGTGCTTTTCATGTGTCGCAGCTGCGTTAATCAAGCTTTGTTGGTACGATGCTTGAAGTTTACGTATTTTATTCCTTTTGCTTCGTTCACCAGAATCATCAAAGTCTTTACTTGGTCTCCCAACACATCCTGTAGATTCCTGCTTCGGTATGTTGAAAACGTATTCATTTTCCATCCACTCGCTGAACAATTTTTTGAACCTCTCTCGGTCTCGATTTACTTTATCTTTTTTTTTATTAAAATGAGGCAAGAAACTCTTGCTAAGAGCTGTCAGCATTAAAGGAATGTTTCCTTCGTCAAGTTCAGGGTGATTTTGTCGAAGGAATACGTCGAAATTTGTACCACTCCACAAGCACTCACACAAATCACGGTATTTAATTTTGATGGAGCTCATGACTAGATAATGTTAGCAACTAGACTGAACTCAAATAAAAAAGGTTTTGACGTGGGGAAATGTTTTGTCTGAGCCAATTCTATTAACAAAATAGTGCAACAAACAAATACGTACTCTAACGCTTTCCTTTCTTTTCTGTGTTATGATCGGATAGGCAGATAAAGGCAGGTGATTTGTGTTCTAATGTTTACTTAAGCACCCCTAGTTTGATAAATAACCTTCCCCATCGCGGAGGAAGCCGGAGCTTTTTTTGTTGTCTTAGCTGTTCTCAATGCTAATTTAAAATTCGTAACTTATAACGTTGTAAAGCGCTGTAATATTTTTTTGCACTGTTTGACTGATGAGAGGTTTAATTGACCATCGTAGAACAAGGGAAAAAATTGATTATTTTTTTCTAACTCTTTTACACTTTTTTATCCCCCATCTTGAGTAGGGTGGAATTTGGTCAAACTTACATAATTCTGACTTTGAGCCTAAATTAATGGGAATACCCTCGATACAGCGGAAAAAATCATGCCGTTCCTATATCCTGTATCTTATATAGTGTGAGAATCATTCACCAGATAATCGAAATAAACGCTTTCGAAAATCGAATTTTTTCCACTCTGGCACCACTGTGCGGCGCGGCCCTGATTGTAGTGCTCAAAATTCAATTTTCATATTTTCTGAGAACTAGAGAAAGGGGAATAAATGAAAGAGGAGGGCGGAGAACCAGTACGCCTGAAATGTGTTTAAATGAAACATTTTTCAGATACATTTTATTAAAAGTGCTTGATGGGAAACTATAAAAAATTATTGATACTTTTTTCTACAATAATAAGTAAAAAGTAATACTTTTAATCGTAAAAATGTATATGAAAAAGTGTTTCCCAGAATCTCACAAACATTTTGTGAGTCAAAATGACATTAAATGGCTCTTTCTGCTCGAAATAATGATCTGATTTTCTTAACTTAGGTGTCATTCGAAAGCCTGCGAATAATACCCCTCAAATTGATTTACTTTCTTCGAATTTCAAGAAAAAAAAAAAAAACGCTGTAAATCACCAAGAAAAGAGTTATAAGCATTTTAAAGCCTAATGGAACATCCATATGACGGAAATTTATCGTTTGCCAACGAGCTCAGTTTAAATTAACATGAATAAAATCATTTTAGATCTGTTGCCATTTTTTCTCGCATGTGAACAAACAAAATTCTTGTTTTTGCTTTGAGGTAAAAACGTCCCCTTTTGCCTTTATTGTACTGCCAGCACAAGATAATCAAGTATTTTAGTTGCATTAATGGAAGGTTGCGTTTAATTTATTCAGGACTTAAAGATTAACCGTTAACACAATTTAAGAATCATTTTTGACGGGAAATTTTGCAGTATATATTTTTTTCTATTATTTGAGCCCAGTTGTTGGACACGCGTCACTTGACTTAACTTTTATTCTCGAGGCAAACCGTGCAAAGCCGTTAGTAGATAAAGAAATCAAGTAATTTACCGTTAAAATTAAAGTGAGTTAAATTTCAAACTGGTTTTTGCATATACAAACACTGATACACACTTTAAACTATTTTCTAACATTAAAGTAGCGCATCTTGTGGCATTGAAACATATAATAATACTTTCCAAAGATTTTTAAATCGCATAATTTGCCGCCTCTCAAATTAAATTGAATTTCTAGTTGAATTCCGAACTATGTTTTGCATATTCAAACACTGGTACAAACTCTAAATTATTATTATTTTTAATTAAAGCTGCTTATCTTATGGCACTGAAACAGATATTAAAAACTTTAAAAAAAAATCAATTTCGAAATTTGCCGCCCTTAAAATCTGCCACCCTATAGGCGGCTGCCTAAGTCGCCTACCCCTAGATCCGAGCCTGCCCATTACCCATCCTCTGAATCTCCGCTTGTTTGTACACAATTGCATACCTTTCAAGCTTTGTAACCTCTATTTTATTAATAACGATTTTTGTTTAAGAAATTTATTTAAAAAATCGATTTTTTGACCTTTGACTTTGAATAAAATTTTTAGCTCCACCGGGATCGATGAGGACTTTTGACATTTCATTTATAATGATGTCCTTAAGATATGTACCAATTTTCAGCTCTATGCGAATTTTTCCTTTGGCGTTTTTTTTCGTCCATTTTGACCGGGCTATTATTAACGTGCAAAAGAAAAGAAAAAAAAAAGGACAAATACATTACAATACACTATTATGTATAACAAATAATACATATCACAGAAACTAAAGACTATTGTAATAACAAATAACTCCATAGTACGCTTCAAATGTATTTATATGTTTACCAGCCAGGGAGAGGAATAAAGAATTTAAATTACAATGTGTATGTGTTCGCATTCCGTATTTCATGACACTGGTTTTGAAAACCATCTGGCAATGCAAAGCAACATTCATTCTCTCTCATCTCTGGAAGCTATTAACATTATCAGCAAACAAGATTAAATGTTCTCTTCGTAAAATCAGCATTTCTTATTTCTTATTCTATTCCTGTTACTTTTCCTATTTTTGTTGCATGTATGTATACTTTCTTAGCTCAAATTTGTAGCTTAACACATTAATTCCCAGATCTTGGTCAAAAGAAAAGTAACCCGTCGATAGCGTAATCTGATAATAGGAAATCGACAAAAAGAGGTTTATCCTTATCTGAACAAAGAAGATAACTGTTGATATTTGAAAAGCGTGGTTCTGCCCAAACTCGTTTTCATTGGTTCAAACCTAAGGGTTTCACACAGTTGGGTGAAAGTTTCTGTTGCTACATGAAAGTTGTGGACTAAAATCGAGAACTAGAACTCTCAGTAAAAATTACAAAGCAACGTTTTTGTTTGTTATTCTCAATAAAAAGCATTTATTAATCAAAATGCTGCTACAGCACGCTCTCGTATGACAAACAATTCCCCTTTTTTCATGCTATAAAATCGCTTAAAAAAAATTTCCTTATAAAAAAGAGAGAAAAGGGGGGAAAAAAGGTAAAAGTTACACCAACGTTTGAAAATCTTGATAAAAATCCATCTTTTTTTTCTACATTTTTGTCTAGCCCCCCCCCCCCCCCCCCCCCCTTCTTCTTTTCTTTTTTGAAATTAACGAAAACAACTTAAAATAATTTAAAATATTTCCAAGACAATTTCTTCATTTTCGCTAACTGCCATGAAAAGTTTTAAAACGTTTCACTTTATACGGGACAATTAAATTTATGGAGGTTGGGAAGGAGGCGATGAAATTTAAAGTTTTTTCACCGATTCAAAAGGTAAGTATTTTGCATCACAACGAGGGAAGTAAACGAGGGTTAAGAAATTTTTTTTTTTTTTTTTTTTTTCCAATTATGAAAGGTTATGTAGGGGAAACCAGGACAAGATAACGAGCCGGACAAGATGACGAATGTCTTAATTTTTGCGTTTTCCTCTAAGAAACAGCATCAACTGGATACTACTGGCTCTTCTATCGGCTGGTCGTTCACCAATAGTATAAAGACGCTGAAATAATCATATTTGTGTTAGTTCTGAAGCTCTGATTGTTTACCGCTGCTACGTTATAACTTTTATGCATCTGTTAATAAGCTCTGCTAAAGATACAGGAATGATAGATTGTTTCTCTTTAGTATTTATAAGTAACTTAGGTTATATACTGCTTATTACCATGAATAAACGTCAATTAATCGTCTTCCTTTATGGCAATGAAGACGAATCCTTTCAAACAGGCAGTACGGGGCACGATGACGATGACGGGCCGAAACATAGGGCAAGATGACAATACTTCTTCTTTACAAGTCCTGCTTATAAAGAGGAATATTTTGACTCTCCAACAAAAGAATGGTTCTAGTGCTGCAATGCCAGAAGTGGTGGCGTGAGGAATGTTCCACTTATGAAAACGACCTTTTTATTTGTGACTATTGTTAGCTGCACAATTAAGCACTTCAACGTAACTTTGCAATTCATTACGCTTAATTTAATGCTTTTTGAGATGTAAAACACAGTAAAAATTCGTTAAAATATGTAATATATTCAAAAAATAAATTGTGTTCAACCTTTTTCAGTGTTGTCAACTTGCCCCGAGGCCAAAGTCATCTTGCCCCACTACTGGGGTAAGATGACGATTTGTTAAGGTTATGAAAAAATAAAAATATCCCTCATTTATTTCATTTGAAAAATTAATTGGTACTATATTTAATACTACAAAGGACCACTCTAACAATTTATGTAAAATAAAGTTTACTATCCATAAAAATAAATTAATAAAAAACAAAAATTTTTAGCAAAGTCATCATGCCCCGGTCTCCCCTACTTCTGTTCTAGGCTAATAAGCACGGTATCATTTTGCTTAAAAAGACGGACACATTTACAGAATTCTTTACAATGAAATATAAAATTCCTAGTGATCTCTATCTTCATTAAAGGAATAAGCAAATAACTGTACCGTTTCTTCTCTTCTATTTTTTCCTTTTTTAAACACTTTAAAAATCAATTACAGGGTAGAGACATAAAATGCTTGGTAGTTTTTTGCATTTGAATCAATCCTTAGAAAATAATTATGATTCAGAAATGGGAAGCAAGAAGATGCTTTAAATGTTGAACTCCTCTCAAAAACATTTGTGTCATTTTATAAAAAACAATTCCTTTCATTTTTTCAGATTATTGAATGATGAAATCATCATGCTAAAAATGTTAGAAGTAAAACTTACTTTTTAGGCTACTTCCTCGCCTTAAAGCATCTTCAAAATATCGCTTTAACAAAAAAAAAAAAAAAAAAGTGAAAAATAAATAAAATAAAAAAATGCTGAAATGTTTAAAAATTTTAGAAAGTAGGGTTTTGAGATGGGGAAAAATTGTGTCTGTCAGTCTGTCTGTGGGTCTTTCTATATGCATTCCCCACTTTCCCCACAGTCCGACTCGAAAAAACTTTTTTTTGCTCAAAAGATCTCGGCAAGTGCACCTCGTCCCCATATTTCATTATTTGATTTTAACAATTTTTCTTTCAATTTTGAACAGTTCAAAAGAACTTAATATTAGTATCTAGGGGAAAATTGAAGGCAAATACAGATTCATAACTGAAAAACGGATTTGTTTCAAATAAACTTCGTTTAAAAAAGCTCTTGATGAAGATTTTTTCCATTAAGCTATTTTAAGGATATTTTTGAACATTTCCAAAATTTTGAACACTAACGCAAACTGAAGATTTTAAAGCAGTTTTATCTAAGAAACCAAAAACACAAAAAACTATTTTTTGACACGAAAAATTTTGCAAATTCTGACTATCTTCTCAATCAAGAAATAGGTTTCAAGAAATAGGAAAAAAAGTTATTAATAAAAGTCGACTACCATATTTGGCAGACATAAAACTGACACATGTGCGTGTGCCAGAGAAAAAAATGACTGAATCGAAATGAAATTAATTCGAAGAGCAAATGTTTTTACAAGAGCTGCTGAGTTGAAAGAAAAATGACCAACTCCTGACTTCGACTCCGCAGCCCTGGTTTTTATTGTGAAACAAGGATTGTTGAGATGCAGATGTTTTTTTTCCTTCTGAAGTTTTTATCTATTTTTTTGAGCAATCACGATTGCTTATTGCTTTCATTTGACTGTCCTTGACGTTACGGTTCCTTTTTCAGCTTGGACCAAAGTTGCAGCACCACCGTCCACCGGCGGCGGCGCGGCTGGTCCTGAGCACTGTCCACCGGAATCCACTTTTGCTGGGCGGTGGCGTCCATGTCCTACACACGCATGGTCATATACACTCCCCTACGTGCGCACGCCTTTACACACATACACACGCCTACGTGCACACACGTAAGCCTACACACACAACTATACACACGTAACCACCCAGGAGGAGGGACATGCTTGGGGGGGGGGAGCCGTTTCTAGAAACAATAACTCTAATCAGTTGGGTCTAGTCGCAACTCGTGATTGCCAAAAACATAATTTGAATTCAAAATTTCGGAATTCAAATTAGAATTTTTTTTTTTTTTTTTTGGCCCCGGAAAATAAAAGGAAGTTTGGAGTGCTTTATTTTATTTTATTTATTTATTTTTTTTCCAGAAAGAACGAGCTGCGCAGACGATTTTAATTTTGAGAAAAATTATTTATTTTAGACAACTTTTTACTATTTGCAACTCTAATAAACTATAGGGGGCGCTGTAGCCGCTGTCTAATGGCGGATGAAAAAGGTAAAACAAACAAGTGCCGTAACTTATAACTTGCTTTGACGCTTAGTGAATGGTGAATGACAGTAATTTTTCATCGCGTTTGTGGGAAGCTTTCTTTTCTATTCTTCTGAAATTAGATTACACCCTAAACTGTCTGAAGCCTGTAATTTACCCCAAAGAAAACACGTGGAATGGAATGTTTTACCTTTTCTTTAATCACCGCAAGGTAGCGTATTCGAGCTCTGGAGTTTCGAATTTAAATTTAGTTATTTAATTTATGAGTTATATTTATGAGTTTGTTTAATTTTTGGCAACAAGGGGAAAATAACATCAGAAGCTCTTTATTTTTAAACAAAATTAAGAGCTAGAAATGTTTTTTTTTCCTTTTTTTTTTTTTGGAAGAAATGTATTTATTTTGTGAAAGTGATCAAAGAATTCTTTTATAGAAGAAATATATTACCTTGACGGTTTTATGCCCCTCCCTACCTTATTTGTTCGGAAACCTATTTTTTACATATTCATTTTATCAGTTGAAAGAGATATATTTTGTTTTTAGAAATCAGGGGGCTTTAAATGTTAAAATGTTATGTTCGGCATAATTTTCAGTTTTATCTAATACTGATCAGGTGCTGGTAAGTCGATGTTGGTATACGGAAAAGTAGGTTCTTTTAATTCTAGATGGAACTTCTTGTTATTTTCGAATTATTTTTATTATTGTTTTAATTTCAAAGAAAAAAAATCTAAAGGAAAAACATTTTCTTTCATTGTCAAGTTAACGGGTTCTGGTCCATACTATGATTTTAACTGTTAATATTTCTTAAACACATTTTTTCTTCCTATTATTGTCATTCATTCTTCTTTTATCTTTTCTTTTTCCAAAAAAATACAAAAATTCTTCCCACATTTAGATATTTTCACCCATTGCCTACTTAATGGGATCTATCCAACGATATCTCTCAATTTGTGCTTCTTGAAAGCATTTCGAAACATTCTTTTGACTTTTGAAACAATAATTCAAAAGGAAAACAAAAGTCTCCGCAAAGTACGACTGTTCACAGTTTTAAAATAACTTATTTTCCTGGAAAAACAATCGAAACAAATATGATATGTAACGGATATGGGGGAAAACAGCTGACACATTACTTCAGTTTATCAGCACGATGAAACGTAAAATAGCACTAGCGTCAACCACCACTCCATATTATCTGGATAAGTTATGTCAACTTTTTTTAGTTCTTGTCGATTCTAAATTTTTGACAAATAGTTGGGAATGCAATTGGTGCTATATAAGGGGCTGTCCATAAAATATGCTACACTTTTTTATAATCTATGTGAATTTTTTAAATATTAGGTGCAATTCAAGCTGTTTATGTGTCAAGCTGTTATTTTCTTAAGACTATACAGGGATCCTGCAGTTTTTTAGTTAAGAATTAAGCCCTCTATGTCACGCTATCAGGCTCGAGAGGCCATGTCAGCCTAGTCGGAAACTAGGGGCCCGGGCCTTGCGGGGGCCAGGCGGCACTGACGCAAAAAAAGGGAGGGGGGGGGGAGCTCCAAATAATAGATAACGTAAAGATTAAGTAAAATTTACTCTTTTGGTATTTGATGTTGTTTCTCTTAAAATAGAGTTAATCGTTTTCCAGTAAGCAGTTCTGATTTTTTTTCTCTCCCCTCCCCTTTTTTCTCCTTTCCCCCTTTTTCTTTCTTTTCTTTTTTTTTACTCTTTTTCTCTTTTTTTTTTTTTGGGGGGGGGGGGCCGGGAAGGGCCCAGTGACATAATTGAAAAGGGACCCGTCTTGGTTCTCTGCGGCCCTGCTTGCTATATTACAATGCACAAACATTCTGCTGCAAAAAATGTTTTTATTTCAATACAAATATGTAACGCGTACAGCTGTAAAATTTTCAGAAATTTTGAAGCGGTAAAAAAAAAAAAAAAATTCAGTTTTTTTCGCCGTTTTTTTTTTTTGAAAAATTGAAAAAAAAAAAAAAAAAACCCTGAAAAGTTGATTTTTGATTTACCAAAAGGCGTTTAATAGTTATATTTTCTTAGAAGACGTAAGGAATGTTTAATATTGTAACGGATTCGGTGCGACTTCCACTTTCTTGAAATGAAGACACAGTTCTTGATAAAAACACAGGAGATTTATTTACACTATATACAGGAAAGATCTTCAACAACTGCTAAATTATTCATCAGCAATTAAGCAATTATCACACAACACCGTAAACTCACCGTTTACACACGTATTTACTTCCAAATACGAAAACAACACAGCGAAATGCCTCGCTATAAACAGAGCAAAAATGCACTCAGTTCGAAAATCTCAATCGAAACTAACTGTTTATCCATCGCTAACGGCTTAAATACACCGAAAAGAATTTTCTCAAATATTCCACACGCTTCTCGAAATGCGTTGACCGTTATCAATTTTTATCATGAACAAAAAGGAAATAGGGGTCGTATATTTTAGCCATATGAAAAAGGGGTTGTATATTCATTGCGGGAAACTATTTACAGGTTACGTTCCTACAATAATTACTATTTACAGAATTTGTAACATTGCCCCCTTCCTAAGGACTGCACGTCCCGGGCAGTACAATCCCCAGAAAGGGTGCCAAACTTCTATCACAAGTTTACAAATATACACATTAATTAATAACTAACAGATACAGAAAACACAATAATAACAAGAAATATTACTAAACATTAAAAGCAAAAATTATCTACAACCTTTATGTTATCAACCATGGTTGTTTACGTAATACTCATGAACTATGGCCATAGTATGGGGCTAACCGATCATAATGTACAACCCTAGGTTTTGCATTAGGTGATTTTTGGATCCTCACTACGACGTCATTTAGTCGGTTAACGACTTTGTAGGGTCCATCCCAATGCGACTGCAATTTGGGTGAAAGACCTTTCCGTCGGATGGGATTCCATAACCAAACCTTGTCGCCTTCGTTGAATTCATGTCCAGTAGACCTTGTGTCGTATCGGGTCTTCATCTTCTCCGCCGCGATGTTGATTCGCTCTCGTGCGAAGTTATGAACATCTTCCAACCGGGCCTGGAGATCCTGGATGTACTCCTCAGGCGATGCAGGCGCATCCGGAGGACGACCGAAGACGAGATCACAAGGTAGCCGAAGCTCTCGTCCGAAGAGCATCTGTGATGGGGCATATCCGGTAGTCTCGTGGACAGCACTGCGGTAGGCCAGCAGGAACAAAGGTAGCTTCTTGTCCCAATCCTGTTGATTTCTGGAGACCATAAGTGAGAGATTATTCAGGATTGTGCGGTTAAATCTCTCCACCATGCCGTCCGATTGTGGGTGTAGTGGTGTTGTCCTAGTTTTCTCAATTCCGAAAATTTGACATAGGCCCTTAAACACAGCAGAGATGAAATTCCTCCCTTGATCGGAATGAATCTGCAAAGGTGTTCCATATCTCGAGATCCAATTTTGGACTAGAGTCTCTGCTACGGTGGTAGCCTCTTGATCTGGAATGGGATATGCTTCCGGCCATTTGGTGAAGTAGTCGATGGAAACAAGAATGTATTTGTTCCCATCAGCAGTTCTTGGTAGAGGACCCAGGATGTCGATCCCAATTCGTTCGAAAGGAGCTCCAACGTTGTACAGATGTAGCTTCCCTCTGCTTCTCTTCTTCGGTCCTTTACGAGCAGCACAGGCGTCACAAGAATGGCACCACTTCTCCACGTCATCCTTCGCCTTGCTCCAGAAGAAGCGCTCCCGAACTTTATTGAGAGTTTTCAAGACACCAAAATGTCCTCCAGTCGCACTACTATGTATTTCTTTCAGAACATCTGAAATCCTGGATCGAGGAAGTAGTAACTGCCACCTAGATGTCTTGCCGTCGTCAGATTCCCATTTCCGGTGTAGCACGCCGTTCCGTAAATGGAGTGAGTTCCATAAAGCCCAGTATCTTTTTGTTGCAGGACTGAAGATGGAAACGTCCTGCCAGCTAGGGCGTCGACTGTCACTTTCCATGAACTCTAAAATTGGTTTTATGTCGGGGTCTTCAAGTTGATCTTTTCGAACTTGGTCATCACTCCATGGATCAGGTTCTGATGATGTTGGAGTCACTGTCACCTGATAGGCGGTAGGGCTAGTCGTTCCATACTGTTTCTCGATTCGGGAACAATAGTGGCAGTTCTCAGGACAGGGTCTCCTTGATAAAGCGTCAGCATTCCCGTGAGATAACCCTTTTCGATGCTTGATCTCCATGTCATATTCCTGGAGCCGCTGTATCCATCTGGCTATCTGGCCTTCTGGATTCTTGAAGTTCAAAAGCCAAGTTAACGAGGCATGATCTGTCCGAAGCAGAAATTTTCGGCCGTAGAGGTAATGATGGAAGTGTTCTACAGCTTTCACTATGGCCAGTAACTCCTTTCTGGTGACGCAGTAATTTCGCTCCGACTTTGATAAGCATTTGCTCCAGTAAGCGATGACATGTTCATTTCCGTCAATTTCTTGGGATAAAACAGCTCCAATTCCCTCGTTGCTCGCATCAGTGTCCAGGATGAAGGATTTTTCAGGCTGAGGATAGGCGAGGATAGGCGTTGATGTTAAAGCCTCCTTCAGTCGTAGAAATGCATCTTCGCATTCTTTTGACCATTCAAACTTTTGCTTGCTCTCCGTCAGCTTATGCAAAGGTCGTGCAATGTTGGAAAAACCCTTCACAAACTTCCTGTAGTACGTGCAGAGCCCCAGGAAACTTCGCAACTGATGGATGTTTTCGGGACGACTCCAACTCCTGACCGCAGATACCTTCTCTGGATCGGTTTGTACACCCTCAGAAGAGATGATGTGACCAAGGTAGTTCACTTCCCGGCGGAACAAATTACATTTGGACGGGCTTAACTTCAGATTGGCTTCCTTAAGCTTTTGCAGCACCTTCCTAAGATTTGCCAGATGTTCTTCGAAGCTGCGTCCCACGATGATGATATCGTCTAAGTAGACCAGACAGGATTCGTAGGAAAGTCCTCTTAACACTGTCTCCATAAGACGCTCGAACGTAGCTGGTGCATTGCAGAGGCCGAAGGGCATCACTTTAAACTGCCATAAGCCTTGTCCAGTTGTAAACGCTGTCTTCTCTCGGTCATCAGGGTGTATCTCAACCTGCCAGTAGCCGCTCTTCAAGTCCAGGGTCGAAAACCACTTGTGTCCGGAAAGAGTGTCTAAGGTGTCGTCTATCCGTGGAAGAGGGTAACTGTCTTTCTTGGTGATTTCATTCAGTCGTCGGTAATCGACACAAAATCTGGTGGAGCCATCTTTCTTTCGGACCAAGACGATGGGAGAGGCCCAAGGACTGGATGAAGGTTCGATTACATCATTCTCCTTCATCTCTTTCAGGAGGGTCTCAACCTCTTCCTTCTTGGCGAACGGTAGTCGTCTTGGATGCTGTTTAATAGGGGGGTGTTCTCCAGTGTAGATCCTATGCTGCGTTAAATTCGTCCGGCCCACATCCTCCGATGTAGATGAAAACAGATGCTTGAAGTCGTCCACCAATTGTTCCGCAGCAGTTCTTTGATCCTTCGATAAGGGTGCACTCCCAATTAACTTCGATGTCAAGGACTCAGAAGACGCAGTCTCGGGGGAATTGATTCTTCTAATGATGCAGTTTACGGGAGTACAAGTTGCTAACACTTCGCCTTTCCGGATATTCCTTGGCCTTTCACTCACGTTGGCGACTCTCACAGGAATTACATCCTTGGAAAGGTCCACAAGCGTAGATGCCACCAGCACTCCTTTTGGGTTATTGCTTAAGTTGGGGTATTCAATGAGTCCAAATCTAAAACTATTGCTTTCTTCAAGGGAGCCAGGTATTAATGATTCTGACCTTGAGGGAATCGATAGATCTGTTTGGGCTATTATTTGATGAGCGGATTTTACATCACTTTCTGCAGGGAAAACGGCTATGTCTTCTCTCATCGAGTGCAGCTCATTAGTCTTGAAGTCGAGAGTGAAGTCATATTTCTTCAAAAAGTCCAATCCGAGAATGAAGGGGTCCGTGATATCAGCAACGAATGCCGTATGATGGTAGGTGGCATTCCCAAACACTATTTCCAAGTCCACTTTACCCTCAATCTCAATTTTGTCACCTGTCACAGTCTGGAGACTTACGCGTGGCGATGTCCACAACAGTTTCAATCCAAATTCACGAGCCACATCTGTCCTAATGATTGTCACATTGGCTCCAGTGTCAACAATCAGTCTGCAGGGGTTCCCATTTACATGTGCGTAAATGAAAAGTCCATCACTGCCACTACTAGAAGAGGAAATCTGCAGAGCTTTAGTGGTGGTGATTTCCTTCCCTCGCGTAGCTTGGCGAGCCGGACAACTCCTTCGCAGGTGTCCTTCACTACCGCATTTCCAGCACTTCTGCTCTTGTTTCTTTTGGGCTGTTATGCTGCTCAGATGTCTTGTCAAGTCACCGAGTTGTCTCTCAAGTTCAGCGAGGTGGGACGACCTGGAATCAGACTCATCAGCTTCCTGAGTCCGGATTAGATGGCGATCCACACGGGTTGCTTCTTGGGCGGCCTCGTATCTCATCGCATACATCAAAGCGGATTTCAAGTCATTTACATTCGCCATCCGGAGGGCCTTCTGGATCTCAGGATTCCGAACTCCGTCGATGAAGTAGTTGAGTGCCAGGTTGTCCCGAACATCCGCAGGACAGTCGCAAAAAGCAAGATGAGACAGTCTCTCGACGTCCGCCGCTAGCTCTTGCAGGGTTTCCCCGGTTTTCTGGAAACGGGACTTCAACTGGAGTCGGCTGAACTCTTTCTGGCATTTCTCACCGAAGCGAAGCTCCAACGCAGATGTGAGGGCGGCGCAATCCAGGCGCTGGCTGTCCGGAAGGGTCTGGAGAATGACCGCTGCGTCACCTCTCAGGGATGCTGCAAGATGGCAGGCCTTGGTAGCAGAGTCCCATCCGTTCGCTTCCGCCACTATCATGAACTGAGTTTTGTAAACCTGCCACGAAGTTTTCCCATCAAATGTGGCAAGTTTAATGGACGGTCGAGCAACCGATGTGGGAGCGCCAAACTGTACAGAGCTGCTTTCCGCGGTCGCCAATCTCCTTTCCACGTCCTTAAAGATCTCTTCTTTAAGTAGATGAAATCTTCTATCTTCATCTTCAAATTTATTTTCTACAGCATTGAATCGGCTTTCAACGGTATCAAATTTTTCTTCAATTGCATCAACTCGATGCTCTATGTCATTAAATTTATTTTCCATCACAGTCTTTACCGAAATAAGGTCATTTTTAATTTCTTCTTGGTTAGACGTTAAGTCCTTTTTCAGCACCGTTAAGTCCTTTTTCAGCACCGTTAAATCGCTTTTTAACTGGTCTTGATTTGCCAACATACTTGCAGTCAGATCACTTTTTAATTGTTCTTGATTAGCCGCCATATCATTTTTTAATTGTTCTTGATTTGCAGTAAAACTTGCAGTCAAGTCACTTTTTAATTGTTCTTGATTAGCCGCCATATCACTCTTCACAGAGTTGATTGCATCAAGCAGTTGTTTTAATTGTTCATCCATTGCGCGAGTAATCACCATACAAATAAAGTCCAAATTTAAAAAGTCTTTATGAAAAAATGTCCAAAGTCACACTTACTGCAAGAAAGTCCTGAAGTAGCCCCACGTTGGGCGCCAAATTGTAACGGATTCGGTGCGACTTCCACTTTCTTGAAATGAAGACACAGTTCTTGATAAAAACACAGGAGATTTATTTACACTATATACAGGAAAGATCTTCAACAACTGCTAAATTATTCATCAGCAATTAAGCAATTATCACACAACACCGTAAACTCACCGTTTACACACGTATTTACTTCCAAATACGAAAACAACACAGCGAAATGCCTCGCTATAAACAGAGCAAAAATGCACTCAGTTCGAAAATCTCAATCGAAACTAACTGTTTATCCATCGCTAACGGCTTAAATACACCGAAAAGAATTTTCTCAAATATTCCACACGCTTCTCGAAATGCGTTGACCGTTATCAATTTTTATCATGAACAAAAAGGAAATAGGGGTCGTATATTTTAGCCATATGAAAAAGGGGTTGTATATTCATTGCGGGAAACTATTTACAGGTTACGTTCCTACAATAATTACTATTTACAGAATTTGTAACAATATTTAAAGATAAAGCAGTCTATGCCATTTTTTCTTTTTAACAAAACTATAACACTATTAATATTGAAAAAAAAAAAAAAAATGCCAGTAGCAAAACACTTTTTCCTCAAAATTATCTAAAGTAGTCATATCATCAATGAACTATTAATTTTAAAAAAAAATGTGATTTTTGTAAATTGCTAAATTAAATTTTTTGACAAAGTTGCTTTTTTTCTTTCATTTTTAAATTGTGAGATTTTAAACAAAAGTTTCTTTTATTTTTGAAATACGTTGGTTACATGAATTCATACATAAGTATGCATGTATGCACATACATACACTCAAATTCAAGAAAAGGTATTTTTTTTTTTTTTTGCATAAACAGAGGTTTAGAGGATGTTGGACCTCGAACCCCTTTGAACATTAGCGTCAGCTCTGTGTAGTTCACTATGCGTCAATATGTTTCGTTGTGAGTCATCTTCATTAAAAATGTAAAGTTTTTCTTAGAATTTTTTGTCTAGAATGATTGAATACAACGTTCTGAAATTTTATCTACCACTGAAGCAGAGATATTGAATTAGACAAACCTTTTTAGAACAGAACCCACCTCCTCTCCAGGGAAAACTTTAATTGTGCTACAGTGTGGAACTGCGGTTATAGAGTGCTGACGAAAAAGTGATGATAAATTTGTACCTTACATAAGAGAGAGGAGAGAGAGAGAAGGAAAAAAATAATGAAAGAAACATGGTATTAGAAGCAGGTCATATTTCTAAGATATTTGTTTGAACATATATTTTCAAGTTTTCAGTGCAAAATGAAAAATTTTTGCTTCTCAAGAGACATTTTGAATATTTTTCGTCGAATATCCTAGTTTCGAAACGAAATGTCTTGAAAGATTAACCAAGTCAATTCCAATGCAGAACTTAAGGATGAAATTGTCATCTTGAAAAACTTTCAGTAAAAAACTTTCCTGCGTTCCGAAAAGAGAAACGAATGGAAAGAACTAACACACCTACTGCAAATGTCTCGCAAAATCAGCGAAATTGTTTCGCTTCAGAAAGCGATAGAAAAGCTCAGGAGCTGTTCATAATCGCTTGATAAAGACCGTTTATTATCAGAAGTAAACACTCGTGCACAATCCGTCGAAACCACCAACATCAAGGTGCGCGGAAATATCCAGCTGACACTGCACGAGATGTTTTTAAATCTCTGGCATCAGGCACTTTCTTTTTCCATATTCTCTCTCCCCGCAAATATGGGGAAGGGTGGATCGGCGCCACTTTCCCTCCTTCCCTGCAATCTGGGTCTTCCCCCGCGTGAGGGCCCCCCTCAAACTGTTCCCTGTTCCCCATCGAAACCAATTCGCAGGTCGATAACAAAGTCGTCTTGACATCAACAATACCTCCATAGGGTTGCCTCGCTTGGCTCATTATCGCCAAGAACGGAAATAGTTCTCGTGATCTGGTAGCGAAATCGATATTTTGCATTTGGTGGCTTTTGGAAAAATGAAAGGGAAGAACTGACAAAATTTGTAGCCGTCAGTCGAAAAGGATAACAATAGGTCTGAAATATTTTTCTCCGTTTCGTTCGTGAAAGTTTTCTCAAGTTCCTATCATTTGGGAGGGGTCCAATTGGTCCCCCTGGCTTTGGGAAGGCAATGCATTTACATGCAAGCGGGCGTGGTTTCTGCCTTTTTTTTTTTTTTTTTTTCAATAATTTCAGGGAGAAAAAAAACTTTTTTCACTTTTGCCCCTCCTCCTGGGAAAATACGAAAAACGGGCTGTTTAGGCGTGACTTCTTAAAACAGGAATGTTGTATTTACAAGAACGACGGATCTTCGAACAAATCGGTGATCTGGGGAGTTTCTAAACGTTAAAGCAGCTTTGGGCTATCTGCGGTTGACTAAAGCTCCCCTTCCCTCCTGGATCTGTGTTTGAATATTTATAACGACTAATTCACAATAAGCGTGAGCTACTGCAACTTGCAGCCAAATTCAAAATATCTATTTGTCTCATAGATAGTGGTCGGGTACGATTATTAAAGAAAAAGGGGCTTTGCACACATGAAGGGAAAAAATTATTACTTAATTTTCATTTATCATTTCATCCGAAATATTTTTTTCTTAAACTCTCTTAGGTAAATGATTTTCGAGCTAAGAAACTTGAATTTAATTTTAATCAAAATTGACTCTTTCAAAATTCATGTTGCATTTTGATCCCAAGTAAAATCATTGGATCTAAAATGAATGCGGAAAAATAGCAGAGCTTGTGCCACTGTGATGTTTGTGCAACGCAGAAATTCAAAAAACGAATTTAAAGTCTTAAAAGTTTTTCTGAGCAGTATAAGAATTCTGAAAACAATTGGAGCCAAATATCAGCTAGATATTGTAGGCTCTGAACCTTAGGTTGACCTTATTTGACGCATTTTTACAGATACATATCGCAAATACATTGCATGTTCAATACTGATACAGTTTTCAGTGCAGCATGAAATAATTTACTGCACAAAGGGAAAGTACATCCAAGTAGAACGCACCACCTCAAATGCACCAAACCATCGTTCAGAACACTGAAAATAAAATTATTCGTTTTAGAAAAATTAACTATTCGATGACCACTTCCTCATCAACACTTTTTTTTTTTTTAGTGTAGAATCATTGACGCAGAAAGGAAGATTTATTTATAAAATTGTCCATCTTAAAATTCGCGATATCTGTTGTTCAGATGCAGCAGCTGTGTTATAATTTTCATGGTACTAGAGATGAAAACCATCAACACTTGAACAAACCAGGTTTATCACTGCTATAATCTTCTCCACTTCTTTTACATTAATATGCAAAAAAAAAAGGTCACTTAATACACACCAAATGCTCAAATGAGTCCTTAGTAATCTCATAGCAAGCGCCACTGCATTAGGCTTAATCCACACTTCGCAATCCTAATTCAATCCCCCATCGCTGACATAAATGCTAAGACTGCCTAATAAAACCGTGCTGATCCCTCCCCCATACCTTCCCTCAGCTTTCGAACGGAACGGAAGGGGGGAGGGAGGAATGGAAGCTGATCACTTCCACCCCATTTTGCTTCCCTCATAACTTTATGGCCGGACGAGAGGGTAAGCGCAGGGAGAGCGAGAAAAATTAAAAATTGCGCTCAGTGAGTCACTGGGGGGTGGAGGAAGGGATTTCTTTGTCTTTCCGAGCTGGAAGAGTCGTTTTGATGGGATTTATCATTCGAAAAAGGGTCGGGGACATAACAGGCGACTGTTAGTTTTTATTTACAGTCACGGCTTCTAATGGATTTATAGGTAATTTATAGCTTTTCCCTCAGCCGCGAAGAGTGGAGGGAAAACAGAAGTGTATAGTTTTTATGTTAAGACAAGGAGAGAGCACGTGCAATTACTGCTCTCAAAATAGTCATTTTTGTTCTTTGGGGTGCTGTTAGGCGTCCTGTAATAGCATCGCTATTGGATAAGTAAAATATTGTTTTTAGGAAGGATAAAAAGGTTGAAAGAGCGCAAAACATGATTGAGAGGAATAGTATTTATTATTAAGATGACATTTATTGGGCAAACTTTTCTGAGCTTCATCACGAAGTACATGAGGGCAGGTTGTTAAAGCTAACTAAAACGGGCACCGGAAAAGATATATAAACTACATAAAAAGTGAAACGAGGGAAATCGACAGTTAATTCCTCAGTCTTTCGTGAATTTCACCAACGTGTGGAAAAAATGTAATATAGATAAAACAAAATTTATAATGCTTCAGCTAGTTTGTTTTATTTGAAGTTGAAAAAAAAAAAAAACTTCCCTCTCATCAACACACATATACTTACATTACTTGAGAAAATTCATGTCTATGAACTTTTTTTTATTAAATCTGATTTATGTATACTCATTACTTTCTTGTACCCCTGTATTATGTGATACATATTTTTTAAATACTAAAAAATGAAATATTTCGCAATCATGAAACTTCTTTAACTTCTTGCAATGCATTAATAAATACGTATCCCTAATGCTCGCCAAATCGAGTGAAACTTGAAACTATGGAGATGGAGTGAGTGATGTGTTTTGCAGAAAATGTCTTGGTAGGAAATTTGACTTTTGATTTGCCACCAAGCACAAGAGCGGAGGCATTTTGAAAAATCCAATTGCAACCAAAAAACGAAGTGCACTCAGTGCCGAACCTTGGGGGGAGCAATCGGGACCCTTGCTCTGGGTGGTAACTTCAAATCACCTTAATTCTGTGTTTTTTCCTTTGGAACTTGAAAAAAATTCTGAAAGATGTGTAGGGATAGTTGTTTCAAAATTTGCCCACGGCTCGGGAAAACGATCTTTATCTATTGGCATATCAATTTTTTTTAGCACGAATGCCAGTGCAAGAAATGTTTTCCCTTTGCATACTTATACAAAGAGAGAGAAATACAGTCGACGCTCGATATAACGACCATCTCCGTCCCAGAGAAAAAGGTCTTTATAATGAGTGGTCGTTATAAGAGGTAGAAGTTAAAAAACATATATACATGCATCATGCATTTTACGTTGCTCCAATAAAATTGGCACTTTTTCAAAGATTCCAGTTAAATGCCCAAATGATTTTTTATCATAGACATTTTGAAAAAAATAATGGGTGAAAAATATTATGACGGATTTTAAAGTAGAAAATACGGAAACTGATTACATACTTAAAAATCATTTACTTAAAAATCATACTTAAAAATCATTTTTTTTTTCTGAAGATAAAATCAGAAACACTTGTTTGCCTTTTTAGCGCACGTGATTTTTGCAAAACACAATTTTCCATTTCAGTTATAGTTTATTAGTGTTTTTTTTTTTTTTTTTTTTTTGCCTTTGAAAGAACATTTAAAAGTCCCTTGAACATTCGAAACATTTTTCACACTAGAAACTTTGGTCTTAATTTCTTCTTCATCTGATCATGATACATCAATTCGTTTTTGTGCACCAGTATCGAGAAACAGTTCATCTTCTGACAGATGCTCGACACATTCTAAATCAGAATCGATGTTAGCATAATTGTTTAAGTTTAACGCTTCATATAGTTTAATTTTCTTAAAAACATTTTACAGCATTTCATCTTCTTCATCGAAATTTTCATCTTGGATTGCCCGACTTCAGCAAGTTACTTTTGCACTTCAGCAGTAGATTCCATTTCCTTTTGTTTTCCAATATCAGCATGATGAAAGCAATTCTTGATGGTCTTTTCTGAGGCTTCATTCCATGCTGCTTCAGAGAGATGCAAAACTGCAAAGATCTTAAAAACCACGTGATCAAACGCCAAACTAACATAAAATGTGTCAACCCCTTTTCCTTCGGAATCTGGAAATTTCACTTTATTCCCCCTTTATTTTTTCTGTGTTGTTTTGAGTAGCAATCCCCCTCCACTCCCACCCTTTCTCAAAGTTGGATTGAACACTGAAGACTACATGCAGCTGTCCATAAACAATAATCAAGGTTATTTCAAGTTACAAATTTGCTTTATTGGAAAAAAACACCGGAAATGGTGTCCGCTGAGTTCGGTCGTTGTATTGGATAAGAAGATACAGAACGGTCGTTATACCGAAAGCAAATTAACATTAAGTTCATAGGGACAAAGTTCGGACTTTTACCACTGGTCGTTATAATGGAATGGTCTTTATAATGTGTGGTCGTTATAATGAGCGTCGACTGTATATATTTGTATATGGTTATCACAAGGGAATATGGTATACAAAATGAAATTATTCACGCCAAGAATTTGATGTCAACACCAATTTCTCAATAATCGAAATATCCATTTTCATTTATTTATCTTGAGATGAACATTCAAAAAGCTTTGGTTCTTTTTTTTTTCCCGCAAAAGCGTTTTTAATAAGCTATGCTACGCCACATATAGAAAGCAAAATTGGAATGAATTATTACTGTTTGGTATTGCGAGTGCATGTAAAAATTATATGTTCCCAGATGTACATTAAACGAATGTTTAAGAGTAAAAATAAAAATGTTAGAAACAGGAAAATTCATATATGTTTTCTCAAATATTCAGTAATGAATATGGTCGAATTTCAACCACTGGGAGAACCCTAGTTTTATTTTAAATATACCTCCTATATCTCTTGATCAAGCTTTGATTTACTTACGATTTTTACATTCAAACATTTAGAACTTCTGGTGTGAGTATTCATTACAACGCTTTGAATCTCTCTTTGCATTCAACTGTATTTTTCTCCCTATTTCAAACATATTTCGGCGACCCAGACATTTTTCTCCACTTAGCAATGATTTTCAGGACAATAATTTTCATTAAAAAAAAATACATATGGGAATGTTTCGGCGGCCTTTATGAAGCTATAGTATTTATTTATCCATTTTCTTCTTTTTTTTAACTGAAGAACCATGATACATGGTTTTGTATAACCAGGGAAGCCGAGAGACAAGGTGTGCACCATGTTAGTTTTGTCGCCGGTCCTCCCTTCCATTATGCTAATTTTACTTTATGCAAAATACTTTAATTTGAGTCGGGCCCATAGTTTCTGATCAGGCAGACATACCCACTCTGTGGCCTAGCGAATAGTGTACTGAACTGAATATTTTTTTTTTTTTTTTTTTTTGCGCTAAAAAATATTTGAAGCTTACATTCCGCGACCCTTGCTTAGATAATATTAATAAAAGAGAATCATGGATGTTCCTAAATTGTATTTTAAGATTACATTTTCTGTTCAAATTTTACAGGAAAAATTCTTTTTGTCATTATTATTTCAATTGCTCATTTATAATTACTATTTTAATTTTTTAAAGCAACGAAGAGTTTTTTTTTTCTTCGTTTGTTACATTGCTAAAATGAAATTGGCGGCCCCACTTCTGAAAGTCTGGAGGGAGGGGGTAGCACCCCCCTTCCCCCGCCCCCGGGACGGCTCTGACTGCACTAGACGACCAAATTCAATTTTCTGCAGCTTTCCATTTTGAGGTATGCGCAATAAATAATAGTTCGCACGTACTAGTTGACAGACAAAACTCGTCAAAATGGCTTGGAAAATCAGAATGAAGTTTTTGGCTGTCCGTCTTTGACAAAAAAACTAAACATAATTTTATGATCTATCAATGGAGTTGCTTCCTTCAGTCAAAAGTACTACTTTTATTCACTAAAATTGATAGAATAAGCAAAAAAAAAAAAAAAAAAAACTTAGACCCAGAAATACTTTCATTTTCCCAACAGTTATTTTCAAATAATTTTTTAAACTGTCCGATTTTTCAAACAAAGCGTGGTCTTGATGACGTCACAAATGATGCTCTTTGGCGCATCTTTGTACCGCGTTTCCAAGTCATGATAATCAAGAAGCGAATTAAAATTGCGCTCTACGCTTGCTATCAACCATATCGTTGCCAATACACGTGAGTAAAAATGCGAATTAAATATTTTTCTCTGTAAATGGCAACACAGAACGGCATTTCATCATTTGTGATGTCATCGGCAAGAAATGTAAACAATGAAAGCGCACTGATTTAACCAATTTTTTAAAAAGATTAAACTTTAACAAATTATTTAAAAGATAAATAGACCCTATGTTTTTAGGCATGTTCTTTCAGAAAAAAATACTTTTAAAATTTTGGAAACGACTCCATTGTGTAGTAATAATCGCTACTGTAACGGCAAGTGTTGTTTATTATCTCTCTAAACTAGAATATGTATGAAATTGTCTCTTCAAGAAGTCAGTGGAATGGTAATAAACCGATGAAGCGAAACCTATCTCTACCAGCCAACCATGGCAGCAGCAGAAAGCGCTTGATATCATTTCATCCATTATCATGACCCACAAATATTTTCGGAAACTTTTGAGAGTCTATTTTCCCACCACCCTCTCTTCCTCTAATAATAATTGCATCACCGCGCAGTCGCACTTCCTGCAAGAGGCACGTTAAATTTCCGTTTACCACCATAGTTTTACTCTTGATCGTTTTTTTACTCGGAACGATTTCCTACAAGAGGAAAAATCGTTTGATTGCACTTCACGCTGTGAAACAGTTCCGCCGTTCTATTACTGTTTTATTGGTTGTGTTTATTACTATTATGATTAAAAAATACGCTTTCATTTTGATTTATACTTCTCAAATGAACTTGCTAAATCAACCGCAAATTGTTGACAATGATTGGCAGCGGGTTTTGTTTAGCGGTTTTTCTTTTTATTTTTTGCCATTTCATGTTTATTGAAGGGCTGTGTTTTGTATAATGAATTCTCTTATAATTTCCTCTACAGACTACACTGTCGTGAGCAGGTAAAGCGCAGTATCTACAAAAATAAGTTCAAGATATTTGAAGAAACATGTTTTTGATTCCCCACAAATAAAAGTAAAATGCTTGTATTTGCAGTTTTTTTTTCTTCTTTATTTTAAGCGTAAACCAAATACTGTCTGCCAACGGTTGCTATGGAATTGGCAAAGCGTCCAGTAAGACGAATCTATTTAAATGAGGATGAAAAGTTAAAAATTTGGATGCGTGTTTCGATCATTTTAATGTGACTCTGCTTAATTTAGAGGCTGACACACATTTGCAAAACCTGTCATCCCCGATAACTAATAGATGCGTCCATTTTCACCTGTAAACCGGTTGTTAGCTTTTTTATCTCATCAGTGGTCAGACAGAGCACACGTTTGCACAATAAAGCCAAAGTGAAATGGATGACAAAAATACAAAAATACAAAAAAAAAAGAAAGAAAGAAAGAAAGAAAAGAAAAGAAAAAAAAAGAAAAGAAAAGAAAGTTTTGCAGTTTCTGCTGTTTACCTTTCCAGGGTAGCATACAATGCAGCAAACATACTTCACTTTTCAAACAATGAAATTTTACTCTAGATATTTTTGGGGAAATTATTCCTTAGTTTCCTACATTTTTACCCTCCGGTGACATGTTCAATAAGTCTTACAATCTTACTAAGGACGAGCATAGCTATACTTGTACTAATGTCTCTTCGCGATCCGAAACATCCGAACTCGATATTTCCGTTCACCGTATTCTAACTACTACACCATTATTGTCCAACAGGTGCGGATACAATACTATTCTAATAATAGCAATATATTCGGGGAACTAAATGTTTTCGTCCTTGCTGATCTTGATAGAATGAAACGATGACTGTTCAAAATCGAAAGTTTCAAAATATTTCCCACCATTTATCGCCTACTTCAACTTTAAATGATTTTGTTGACAGATGCAAAAATCATACAACACATTCATATCAGGGCCGTGTGTAAGTAGAAGGATTATAAGGTTCAAATTCGCTCCACAATTTTTGTGTTCCGAAAAATTCATTACAAAATACTTTTTTCGTCAGAAGAAATTTTAAACCTTAATAAAACAAGAAAAATTCCATCGTTGGGATTCTTGAAACTCTCATTTTCATTCAACTTTTTTTCTTTGAATCATGAGTTGGACTGAGTGCGATTTCTTGACATCCACAGGGTATGATTGTTTCAATTCGGAACTCCAGCGCTCGAATACGCTACCTTGCGGTGATTTATAAAACTGCGTCTGCACCTAAAACATTGCCACGTTGCGCATCACGTGTGTCTGTTGACGTAAACGCGGTCAGTTTGTTCTGAGTATTTATTAACGCAATCGATGTGTCTTAGTTTGCTTTCAGCTACAGAAATTAATTCGTCCCTTAGTAGTATTCTCGAGCTTCTCAAAATAATGTTAGTTTTCCTTATTTCTTTCAAAAAAGTATTAAATGGTGGAAGCATAAAAAAGAAAACTCTGGATTAACAAAATTGGATAACGTTATACCAGGTAAAATTTTTTATTGTTTTGTATGAATTTGTAAGAATATGAGTTTTTTTTAATCTTAAATTAATTAAACTAATCATATTTTACAGCAGCATTTAGTTGGAATGGACAGTATGCAAAATATTTTCTTGAATTTATTATCGTAGAACAAAATGAAAAATGTTTAACCGAGAAAGAATTTACTTTATTCCTTTTATTCTCAGCTGAAAGGTTTCGCCAAATTTGTTTAGGGTTATAGTAGTTTTAGTATTGTGCAAGCAAAGTAGCCTTGGCGAGTTTTCGCGTTTTTAGTTAAACCATTTTTAATTTTTATCATGAGTGGAATAAAATGATAGTAAGATTACAGAATTCGATAAGTAAAAAGAAATAATGGTCAATCAACTGAAAAGAAAACTACCACCATATATAAACTATGAGTACACATTTTATTTATTTTGTTCTGAGTGAATTTGAATAAATATCAGTTTTTCAATTCGATGAAGAAAAAACGAACTTAACAACATTGACTGGACACTTTTACTTAACCTAATTCTACATAAATGATTTAAATAACCTTTGTTACTACAGTATCCTACTGAAATAGACAGTATGCAAATAAATTTTCTTGAAAATATTTATCGCAGAACAGATTGAAAAATCCAGAAAGAACGTTAAGAATTTGAACAATAAAAAATAAAAGTTCGCCAAAAATCTGTTTATAGGGGTATGGTTTTAAAATTATGTGAAAGAATAATGTATCTTGACAAGATTTCGCATATCGGGTAAATCATTTCCATGACGAATGAATTAAATGCATGATTTCTTTGGATATCCAATCATATAGTCATAGAAATAAATTATCTAGTGTTAAACGTTACTCTTGACAGTCTGCCACGTATGTGCACTATGTGACAAAAATGTCAACAAATGCTGGAAATGTCACGAAACTGAACTTAATATGTACTAATGTATAGAAAAAACGGTACAAAATGAAAATGCCGTTCGAAGCGAACCAAAAATTTATGAATTCCGAATTCAACATCGTGAAAATGGCTGCTTCAGAACAACTTACTGTGTGTTCTGCATTAATTGTTTACTTTCGTAACACTTTTTGGTTTCTAATCTCTTTCTATATGGGTCAGAATAACCAAAAGACTTTGAAAAAATTTTTCAAACGAATGAAGCGAAAAAATCATACATACGAACAAAAATCACAACACTTTTACCATTTTCTTCGTTACCACATGCGTTTGTTTTAGTTTTCAATTCCGCCATTAGACAGTGACTGCAGTGCCCCCTATAGTTCGTTGGAGTTGCGAATAATAGATTGCAATTTTTCTCTGTTTTCATGAGAATGAGAGAGTTTTAAAAAAATCTAATTGAAATTTCAGGTCTCAGACGCCGACAGAAACATCAAAAATTCTTTAAATTTCGAAGTGCCACACAATACGCTATATATGACGTATTTTTATTAGTGGAAAAAATGTTAATTTAAGAAGTATTGCTTTTAATGCTCGTACAAGGAAGTCGGGTAGTACACTCATCACATTTTATTTCTTTATTAAATTGTACATCATTTTGTACATTTGCTCACGTCAAGGCCCTTAAAGCAGCATCCTCCCGCATTTAAGTAAACTATTGTAACAAAAAAAAAAAAAGTATTGGACCTGATTTTACTACAGTGTTACCACAGTATTATTTTCAATCATAGAAAACTATAGCATTTCATCAATATCAGGTATTGCTTGGAATTTTAAATGTCGACTTTGAAATTCAATCCGACTTTTCGACGTCATGGAATTTCAGCGATTTCATCGGCTACTGCAACGTCATCATTAGGTTTATATAACATTGAAAGAGATACTTTACAGTCATATACATGAGCACGGAGAAAAATAACTCTCAATACTTGAAAATATAATTTGCATTAAATCGGGAAAGTGTTCATTAATTCTTATTTAAGGCGTAATTATTATACTTAAAATGGAATGCATAAATCTTGAAAACTCAATTCAATGCTTGCATTTTTCCCTTCCAAGAGAGAAGGGCTCGTTTTAGGTAATAAATAAAGAAAAGTGTTGGTTACAAAATACATTACGGTATTTTAAAACCATTGCACAAAGGATTACTGATTCAGTATGTCATTCGGAACGTTTGCTGTCTGTTCGCTTCCGTGCACAAACGTGGCCGACAGCTCACGAGTTTTCTAAATTCAGCAGAGAATCCGGAAGACAACAAAAGACATCTTTCTTCTTCTAAATTGAACTGTTTGAAAAAGAAAGTTTTCCTGTTTGCATTTCCTCCTTGCCATTAAAACAATAATAACATTGAAAAAAGAAAACAGAAAAAAGCTTTCGAACGCAGATGAATTAAAAAAGTAAGAGCTCAGGGGGAAAAAACTTTCTTTCTGAGTTGTTCATTTATTCGTTGAGCTTTGCAGACGATTCAACAAGATTCATATGAACTAGATACCTTTTCACGATTTGGGTTATTTCTTCTTGTGGAGGAAAAATTTTATGTCGTTGCCCTGACAATGAGTTTCCTTTTCAGAACTTTTTTTTTTTTCTTTTGACAAAAGTCGAAATTGCTCGTTCTGTGAAAAGTGCCTTATCAAACATTTGAGTGCCCGTTTATGGTATCAATAAAGCAACTCAGTATCTTTGGTTTGCATTTACGTGGCTCTAGTATATTTATAGGGTATAAAAATTTCTGTTTACATATAAAAATGTGCGTGAATTTTTTTCCCTGGGAAAAGGAGTAAGGATACTTTTTGCTTTCTTTTGCACTATCCATTCGTTAAATATTTAATTGCTAAAATATAAATCAATTTTAAGTTTGGTTTCAACTTCCAAAAATGTTTGTTTCCGCCCGAAAAACCATCATCTCTAGAAGCTTTTAAACCTTCAAAAGGTAATCTGTAACGGCCTCCTTTATTTCCTTAATATTTTCATGGATATTTCATGTTTTGTTCATTGCAGTACGGTCCTTCAGTTTAACTTTGAGCCCAAATTTTTCTATTTTAAACTGCCCCACTCTGTTTTATTGTACTTGTTGTTATAAAAAGGGGAAAAAACCCACTCCTAAACTATTGTATGATTATCCAAAATAAGAAAGAATAATCATTAAATCCATTTTAAATGGAGCGTGTAGGATTTATATAACTTAGTGTCCATGACTACACTCTCTAAGAGTAACTGGGTATGAAAAATTTTACTTTATGACTTCGCTGGCAGATGAAATAATGTTTCCTTTTACCCCAGAGACTATGGGATAAATGGAAATACCCCATCTATTTCCACATTACGTTGATGTACGTAGATAATCGCAATATACACAATCAGTTTCAAAGTTTAAGATGTTTTACACCTAGAATAATGAATCGATGGTCCGTAGCTCACATGAGAGTCGTCCTGTAAGCAGACATCGTTTTAAAAGAAAAATCATACAAAAAAATTAATTATGCACCAAATTCATGCAAAATGCTCACAATGGTAGAATTTACATCAAAATTTAATCTTCAAAAAAAAAAAAAAAAAAAAAAAAAAACTGGAAGAATGAAAAACTGAGTTGTACCCGTAGAGGGTTAATAATACCGTAGAGAGGTTTCCATTTATGGAGTAAATGGAAACACTTAAATTTCTCATAAAAATAGTAGGGAATGTGAAGTTCATAAATAAATGTTTTTAGTAGCCTCCGACATGGCAAGTATCTTGCAGGAGAGGAAAATGCAAGACCACTCAACCTTAAAAAAAACAACTGCTTTCACAGTGTCATCTTCGAACGATGATGATCCCTACACAATGGGGCTGTTTCCATCAGTCAAAAGTAGTTTTTTTAGTCACTGAAGTTGTTAGAATGAGCAAAAAAAAAAAAAAAAAAACATGGAGCGAAGAAAATCTTTTAATTTCAAAACATTTAATTTTTAATTAATTTTTTAAAATGTCCGATATCTCAAACAAGGCGTGGTCTTTATGACGTCACAAGTGATGCATTTTGGCGCTACTCCACTGGTGCGCTGAATGTTTACGCTTGCTGTCTACCGTGTTTCCAGGTTATGATAATTCAAAAGCGAATTAAACATTGCGCTCAACGCTTGCTATCAACCATATCATTGCCACTACATATGAGTAAAGAAGTGAAATAAATATTGCGCTCTGCCTTAATGGCATCAGTGAATGGCATTTCATCACTTGTGATGCCATGTGCTGAAGCGTAAAAAAGGAAATTGAACCGATTAAAATATGTTTTTTTAAATATTAAACTTTATCAACTTATTTGAAAAATGGTCAGATCCTATGTTTTTAAGCACGCTCTTTCAGAAAAAGATATTTTTAAAATTTCGGAAACGACCTCATTGTTTGGAAACATGCGGAACTCTCCCAGAATCTTCTAGTCTTCGCCTTCCAATGGTTTAATTTCAAAAATTATTTCCAAGTGTGATAATAGTTTGTTTCCATTTAACCCATGTTTCCTTAAAAATTTTAAGTTTGTCTTTGTTTTCTCCCCCAACAAAGAAGTAGTTAACACACTATCGCAAGAACGTATGGCGCGCGTCGCAGAGTGTGCTACCGGGTTTACGTTTTGTAAATTATTGAAGAGAAATATTCAGAGCCCATTTCTTTATCTTGTATTCATTTTTGAATATGCTTTGCTAGAGGTATTTATTTATCAGTTTCCAATTTAACAATGACGATAAGCTAGTAGACGAATATCAATGCTAGATAAAGGTTCTTTATAAACATTGACCGATAACACTGTGTCAATGTTTTCAACGTATTAGTCACGGAAAGCAATTAGAAGATTCATAATACATTTGAATAACATTCGACGTTATTTTAAAAATAATTCTAAAAGTAGACTTAATGCGATAAATATGGCTTTTTGTTCACAAGGAGAAAAATATTCCAATAAATTAGAAAAATGTGTCTCAAACGAAGTCACATAACATGTTGTTCAGTTTTGTATTTATAAACCTTTGTTAAAGATAATTTTTGGCCGAGTTTGCGTGCCTGATTTTATTGGTGCCATAGGATGACAAAAGTCCTTTTATATCAACAAGGGAAAATTATTCGAATAAAAATATTTTCACACATTGTAATAATTCTAAACTGAATGAATGATTGAAATAACATAAATTTAGATTTTTTTTTTCAAACAAACTATATGTCCACTCTAGTTACCCAAAATGGAAGGACAATTTGGAACAAGGTTTTTTTTTTTCATTTTAAATAGTTTTTATAATGGGGTTGTTTCCTTCACTCCAAAGTACTATTTTTATTCACTAAAATTGATAGAATAAGCAAAAAAAAAACCTGGACCCAGAAAAACTTTTATTTTCCCAACAGTTATTTTTTTAATTAATTTTTTAAATGTCCGATTTTTTAAACAAGGCGTGGTCTTTATGACGTCACAAATGATGCACTTTGGCGCATCTTTCTTCTGCGTTTCCGGTATGACAATCAAGAAGCGAATTAAATATTGCGCTCTACGCTTGCTATTAACCATATCGTTGCCAATACGCGTGAGTAAAGATGTGAGCAGGGGCGGCATTTCAGCATTTCATTTGGGGGGTCGAGTTTCTTAAATATGTATTACTACAGTGCGGTACAAAACACACATTAAGCATTGGTTTCCTAGAAGCGAACACGCTTAGCGTCGGCGTCGTTCCTCGCCGAGCGAAAACTTGATTCTTCTGCTCATGCGCGCCCGAGCCAATTCGGCGTTCTGAGTGGTCGCGTCGGAATCTACTTGACTTTGATTTCAGCGTTACGGCGATGAGCGACGTCGAAGATCGGCGATTCGCTTCTAGGAAACCAAGGCTTTAGCTAACAGGGAGTGGTCATAAAATCGGTTTACTTTGAATAAAAATTTGTGTTTGGAAACTATTAAAATTTTGGTCCATTTTCTAATAAGTTATCATGCAAAACATCTCGATACTAAAGTTTTTATCCCTCTTGGAAAAGTTTTAATGCATGATTTTTGGAATTCGGAAGAGCAGGAAATCGTGTTAGTACTAATCTGTCAGTGACTAGTGTCGTGCTGTTTTGCCAGTACAACTAAATAGATTTTTTTTTTCTTTTTCGCCCATTGTGTTTCGAAAATAATTCTCTAACCTCCTGAGACAAAAAAATCTTTCTCTACTAGCTGAGCTGATTGGAATAGTTTAAAAAAATTGAAGTAACAAAGTTATGTATGAAAACACTTTTTATATCATGCTCTTCAAAATCACCCAGGCAACTTCAAAAATTGTGAGGGGCTTAAGTTTTCATCATTGAATAATCTAGTCTCGTCGGCGTTCTCAGCTTCAATGAGATGGCATCTGCATCCAGCTCTTTTATTCACTATTCCAGACTGATGAGTCCATAACAAGGACGAAACTGCAGTCTCTGGATGTGATAACCGGTCTGTCGGTATATTGCATGTAATTTTTCTTGCCTCATGCTAAAAATTTCTCATAACTGAAACATTTTATTTTTCGTTTTCAACATCCAATCCAGATAATATAGAGCCAACCATACAGAAAAATAATTATCAAATCTTGTGTTAATTTCGTTCGAAGCTCAGTTGATTACTTCATACAAAATATTAAAAAAACAATGTTTGACTTTATATCATGTGGGTTTTCGTCACTTTTTTTTTTTTTTTTTTGCGCTTTTTAAAAATTAGCTCGGAGGAAGGATTTTTTTGAAAGGTTTCACGATTGATTGAAATATTCATCTATATAAAATCTAGTTTCAGTTTCAATTGTAGATTGAACTATTGTAGTATGCTGCACAGATCAATTGTAGACTGAACTGTGGCTTGACTATTCCGAAAACTAAGGGTAGCGGATTGAAGATGTTTTGATAGAGTAAAGCATTTTTCAAAAACTTTCCTCAATACAAATTTAATAAAAATTCAAACGAAGTCATACATGGAAAGGGCATGAGCTTTTTCACCATTGAAAGAATCGTTTTGCAATAATTCTTACAGTCGTCAAATCACTGCTTTGAAGTTATAGAGAAATAATTTTATGGTTTTAACTCTTGAAGACCATCTTCTGTCAGCCGAGATCACATAATTTTAGAGCCCCATAAAAGGTATTTGTTGATATGTTTTTTTTTTAAATTCAATAATCACATGCATTTTTAAGAAGTTTCTATGAAAGCATATACAGTAAAACCTGTAAAGTTGACCACCTTTGTAAGTTGACCACCTGCCTAAGTTGACCGCTATTTTCAGGCACAGAATTAGATCTATATCATGTAATTCAACCTCATGTAAGTTGACCACCTATTTAAGTTGATCACTAAAGTAGTGCACCGCAAGTGGTCAACTTACACAGGTTTCACTGTAATGCATTGAGCAGCTGAAACGTGTTTCTAGCAGAATAAAGCGATAAACACTCATCAAATAAATATACACTTAAAAAATGAGCGTAAAAGTGATTGTAAAATATCAAGGAATGTTCTTGTGAAAACCATACAGCCACACCACTTTGCACGAGCCTCTCATATTGGACATACCATCGTTACACTGGGCACACAAGTATGAAATATTTAGCCAAAATGAGGAATTGTCTTTTTTAGTTAAAATTAACCATGGTTCTCTATCAGTTTTCTATGTTCTGAAAAGGCCGGAAAATACTTCATGAATTTAAGTTATCATCCAAATAACGAAAAACACTTTTTCTAGTCTGGGAATGCGTCGAGTTTCATCAAATAGTTACTGGAAACCAGCGAGATTTTTTAAAATGAACATTGATTTCCGATTTACATACATTGAATTCACCCATTTTCTATCATTCTGCTCATAAACTTTGGGGGTGCAACCGCCCCCTCTTGACCCCCCTATTTGCCGTCCCTGGATGTGAGTTAAATATTTTGCTCTGTGAATGCCAACAGTGAATGACATTTCATCATTTGTGATGTCATCGGCAGAAGCGTAAACAGTGAAAGCGAATCGATCAAAGTAATTTTTAAAAAACATTAAACTTAAACAAATTATTTTAAAAATTATGTCAAATCCTACGTTTTTAAGCATACTCTTTCAGAAAATAAATACTTTTAAAATTTTGGAAACGACCCCATTAGTATTATTTTCGGATTCTACTTCAGGAGTTTTTTCTGGAATTTTATCCCAAAAGACGTAGTATACTAAATTAGGAGTAGGGCACTTAAAAATACAGAAATTGTGGATCAAAGATACCCTGTATCTGTTCGTTTTCCTTCCCTTTTTTATGAGGAAAAGGGGAATTCGCTTAAAAAAACCCAAAAGATCCCGCCTTTTGATGGAACTGATCATTATAGCAATGATTTTAATGATGTGTATTAATTATCGAGTGGGCCACACCAGTTGCTGAGAAACTAGTTCAAAACACTCTCAGCCGCACAAATCGTCCATGCATCGCTTAAAAATCTCTCTTCATTCTAAATCCTTTGTTCCGTGCCCTTCCGTAGCACGACGCACCCTGGGCCGACCCCAGGCCGATAACCCTACCGACAAGAAAACTCGTCCAGACATCCCGCTCCTCCCCTGCTACATCCCTCCCTCGTTTTTGCAACCGATGTTATTATTATTCTTATTCGTTTTCCGTTTTATGTTTCTGAGTAAATTCGGCCTTCCAAGATCGTTGGCCCTTCGTTAGATGCTCGTGCCACAGGGAGCATTTGGAATTCGGGAATGGACTTTCGCTAACCCCTGCCCCTCCCTTTCCCTCTCATTGTTTGGTCTTTTAAAGTTTGTAATTGAAGTTTTTCTCCATTTTTGCATACAATATTCTTAGTGCTTTGGGACCACTCATTAATTACGTAAGGGTCCCGAGGGGGAGTGAGTTGGAAAAATCTCTACATACTCTTACTTAGGGGAGGGAGAGGGGGGGGGGGTCACACTCATTCTTCGTAATATTTTTCTAGTCGATATTTTGTATTGGAAATCGCGCGGTCAAGTGGTTTGGCAGGGATCATATTTCATTTGCTTCTAGAAGGTAAAAACGTTAGGATGAGCTGTTTTTTACTTGTTTTTCAAAGAATGAAGTGTAAAATATAACAAAAGAATCGCACTGTGTATGGCATGTCTTGTTTTTAATTAGTATCGCATCATCTACAAAAATATTTGCCGAAAAAACATTCAGTCTAAATTCCTTTTAGTAAATATTTATTTACACAAAAGGTTTTTTTTTTTTTTAAAAATTAAAAATAGTGAATTTAATGACGATTTAACAGATGCAAGATTCGTTATTTTATTATTTTGAAAAACAAAATGGAATTTTACGTAAGATAAGGGGAGGAGGGATCTTACTTTCCCTTACAAAGGGAAGGGGGATCAAAAATTGCCAACATCATCCCAACGCAATTAAGAGCCATTGTCTGTAAGGATCAGGCAGGTTGTGATTGTTGACATTTTTAATTTTCTTTATTTTCATATATGTTGTTCCTTATCATGAATGTAATGTTTGTGCAAAATATGAGCTTTGTCTGCCTTACCGTTTTTGGGAAATTAAATTTTTTAATTTAGGGGACGTGGCACATTTTTGCGTGTTTTTCAAATTTGCAGATTTTAAAGTTTTTGTTGCTTTAAGCGCCCCTATAATGACATGGATTTTTAAATTCTATACTATTATATGGTCTTCTTAGATACTACTACAGCTGTCAAATCGGTGTCACTACGAGGGCAACGGCCACAAACTCCGTTTAAAAATGACCGAAAATGAAGTTTTTTACTACATTCAATGCCAATTTTCTCAAAGCGCCTTCATGATGACACCAACGTTTTTACATAAATTCCTAGCTACACTTGCATACATCAAAAATATGTAATAAAATTGGTGTCACTATAAGGGCGCCAGAAGACATTGGAACTTTTATGTGATGAATTTCACAAAAATGCAAATGTTTAAAATCTAACTACTACTCTCGTCCTCATAGCAGAGATCTGAAATTAATTAAGTTTGATAACCAACATGTTCGTCTAACATATGAAATAAAAAAATCGGTGTCACTCCTATTACTTTCGGAAATATAATCATTCGAAATTAGTATGTTATGGAGTTATTTAAAAAAAAAAAACATTTCTAATTCGAATGACTTTTTGCACGGGTTGTTTTAAACTTTAATATAAAATTACAGTAGTGACACCTAAAATAATATGTTTCTAATGCTTTTATATGAAAAAAAAGCATTATAAAAAGCATTAGAAACACAGTAAATCGATATAGGTACAGATGGACGTATTGTGTAATGTGCATTATGACTAAAATAGTCGTACTAATATTTATATTTTTCCAACCATACTATTTTTTTTATCTGTTATTTATACTAAAAATGCAGCTATTTATAACATAATGTCTTAAATAGTGATGAACATAAGGTATTATATAGCGAGTATTCAGAATCTGAAACATAATTTGAGGATGACGTAGACTAAAACAAAGAAAACACATAAAAAATCAAATCACCCAGTTTCAGAAAGACGATCATTTCTTATTGATATCTGGTAATTTTGTAGCACTAAAGCTTGGGAAAACATGGTATCCCTGAGAAATAGTAGAAGTTGACCATTTGCAAGTAAAGGTGAAATGCATGGCAAGAAGGATTGGTATAAATTAATTTATTTGACTGGAAAGACGGCGAGTATTGGTGTGATAATCTAAACAATATTATGCACAATAGATCCACCTGTACCTATATCAAAACGAGCATTTTCTATTCAACATAAAGACGCTCTTACTGCCCAAAGCTGTTTATGTTAAACGCTGCTTCTTTGTAATAAATTAAAAATAAATATGTTCAAAACACTATATGGGTGTGGTAAAATTAAATTAACAAAATACATAAATAAACAAATAAAATAAATTAAAAATAATAATAATAAATTAAAAAATGCACCACAACCTAATAACTTCGAATGATTATGTTTCCAAAAGTAGTAGGATTGACACTAATTTTATTAGTTCAAATGTTAGACAAACGTGTTGGTTATCAAACTTAATTAGTTTCAGATCTCTGCTATGAGGGGGCTAGTTGTATTCAGATTAGCAAATGGTCAACTTCTACTATTTCTCCGGGATACCATATTTTCCCAAGCTTTAGTGCTACAAAATTACCAGATATCAATAAGAAATGACCGTCTTTCTGAAACTGGGTGATTTGATTTTTTATGTTTTCTTTGTTTTAGTCTACGTCATCCTCAAATTATGTTTCAGATTCTGAATGCTCGCTATATAATACATTATGTTCATCACAATTTAAGACATTATGTTATAAATAGTTACATTTTCAATATAAATAACAGATAAAAAATTAGTATGGTTGAAAAAATATGAACATTAGTACGACTATTTTAGCTATAATGCACATTACACAATACGTCCATCTGTACCTATATCGATTCACTGTGTTTCTAATGCTTTTTATAAAGCTTTTTTTCATAAAAAGCATTAGAAACATATTATTTTAGGTGTCACTACTGTAATTTTATATTAAAGTTTAAAACAACCCGTGCAAAAAGTCATTCGAATTAGAAAAGTCTTTTTTAAATAACTCCATAACATACTAATTTCGAATGATTATATCTCCGAAAGTAATAGGAATGACACCGATTTTTTTTATTTCATATGTTAGACGAACATGTTGGTTATCAAACTTAATTAGTTTCAGATCTCTGCTATGAGGGCGAGAGTAGTAGTTAGATTTTAAACATTTGCATTTTTGTGAAATTCATCACATAAAAGTTCCAATGTCTTCTGGCGCCCTTATAGTGACACCAATTTTATTACATATTTTTGATGTATGCAAGTGTAGCTAGGAATTTATGTAAAAACGTTGGTGCCATCATGAAGGCGCTTTGAGAAAATTGGCGTTGAATTAAGTAAAAAAATTCATTTTCGGTCATTTTTAAACGGAGTTTGTGGCCGTCGCCCTCGTAGTGACACCGATTTGGCAGCCGTAGTAGTATCTAAGAAGACCATATAATAGTATAGAATTTAAAAATCCATGTCATTATAGGGGTGCTTAATGCAACAAGAACTTTAAAATCTGCAAATTTGAAAAACACGCAAAAATGTGCCACGCCTCCTAAATTTAAAAATTTAATTTCCCAAAAACGGTAAGGCAGACAAAGTTCATATTTTGCACAAACATTACATTCATGATAAGGAACAACATATGTGAAAATAAGAAAAATTAAAAATGTCAACAATCACAAATGTCGTAAACTGCCTGATTCTTACAGACATTGGCTCTTAATGAATAGCTCCTTTGCTAACATTGAAAGTGATTTTCGTTCCAGAAGCAAACATTAAGGGAGAGTCGAAAGTAAGTGGACGGCGAGAGGAATGGGACAGCTGCATTCACGCCGAAATAAAATAACGAAATGTAAATAATTATTATAACAGCTTGTTCAGTAGACGTCGCAGATTAGAATCAAGCAAGAGTCTAAAGCTGATACATCTGCTGGACAGATTAAAAATAATTTCTCACACTTTATTTTGGCATAATGAACTGTCCCGTTCATAGGCGCCCATAAGTAAAGTTGCAGGGGGGGGGGGGAGGCTCAAATATTTCCCCCGTGGTTTAGCTGGATATTTTCCCCGTGGAAACTGATTTCAGGACAGATTCGAGTCACTAAAATTTGACATTTTTAATAACCTATTCATTAATGACTGAAGAAGAAATGTTTTTACATTTTTGCAAAGAAAAAAGTACTAAAAGCAAGGAAGTTCTAATTTCAAAGGGGGGTGGGGGGTTCGAGCCCCCCTTGTCCCCCTATATGGGCGCCCTTGGTCCCGTTCTTCTTGCCGTACCGTTCCTTGTAACTCTCCTCTGATAAATGTTTGAAAGAGAGTTGAGTTAAAAACCACATTCTCTGTGAATTTATTAATCGATAACTACTTGTGTGTTTTCCACACGCGGATATCCTTTTTCTTGTCTTCTAATTCGAAATATTTTTAAAAGGAAAGTGAATGCATTATAAAGACAAAACGCATAGAAAAAAATTTTATTTGTGACTTGGGGGAAAAAAAAACTTGTTTCGTGTCAAATTTTGTGTCATTTAAAATAAAAACAAAACTTTATTTACATTTATAAACTCAGTTGATGTTGAATCGCTTTCCCTTTCCGTCTCTCTCAACAATAGTTCTTACAAAACTATCAAACAAATCTTTATTAAAGCTCTTGTCTCGGCTTTTCAATGCTATACATATTTTAAAAAAAACCACTCTCGAAGACCTAAATGCATTTAAATGCGATTATGCGAATAATTTCTTTTATATAAGTGTCTACTCGATTGAATAGCCGAGTTTCAAGATGATCTGGGCAATAAAAAGGAAGGTGCGTTTTAAAAGCCAAGTTTATTTTAATGTTGGCTATTTCACACATTATGAGCATGTGTTTTAGAAGGAAGCGCCCGGCCCCTCTTCTGAAGTTTTCACTTCTTAAAACTCAAGAAATCGTTGCAGAAAGGAATAGGGGATCCATACGAAATGCTGTGTATAACAAAACGGTAGTGATGCATTTATATTTATTTTTACAATACTTTCATAATGCACTAAATTTGCTGAAAAGTTGACAAATATGTGTTGGGGACAGTGGGGCGAAAATTACATTTCACCTGAATTCATTTCATTTCAAAGTCCAACATGTTGAAACAGCAATAACGCCTTAAAATCTAAAATTAAAAACTTTCACTTTCGGCAGTATTTTGCCGTGGCTAGGTAAAGGGTAGTAACTGCATTTTTTTTTTTTGAGCAATCACGATTGCTTATTGTTTTTATTTGACCGTCCTTGATGTGCGGTTCCTTTTTCAGAATGGACCAGGGGCCTCTGCAGCACCGCCGTCCACCGGAGGATGGAGCTGCTCCTCTGGTCCTAGCCTCCACTAGCAGCACTGTCCACCGGAATTCCCTCCTCCTGGGCGGTGGCGTCCATGTCCTGCATACACACACTCCTACATACACACACGTTTACACACAAACAAGTCCTTACACACATACACGTAACTGCCCAGGAGGAGGGGCAGGCTTGGGAGGACAGGAGTCGTTTCTAGAAACAATAGCCTCCAATGGGTAGGGTCCTGTCACAACTCGTGATTGCGAAAAACATAATTTGAATTCAAAGTTTCAGAATTCAAATTAGATATTTACCCCCCCCACATATATTATATATATATATATATATATATATATATATATATATATATATATATATATATATTTTTTTTTTTTCATTTTCACCATCAACTGTACGTCAACTTTATTGTAGAAGCTTGCTTATTTGGTTTCTGCTGAATTAAAAGTGCGAAAAAAGAAAAAAAAAAGGAGTTTAATTCTGCAGTTACTGCTGTTTACCTGCCCAGCGCAGTTTGGATGTACGATTTGCTTGTTATTTAAAAGATTCAATATATTTCATTTTACATCTGAAACTTTTGACAAACGTTCTTAAAATGCTTTTAATCAGACATTTATATGCTTTGAATGCTTTTATCTTAATATGCTTTAAATCAGACGAAGATCAGATGAGACATTTTGTAACAATTAAAAAAGCAAATTAATTTCTTTGCGTATCTAAGTTATGATCTTTTGCTCAGTTTTATAAAGATGGATAACGAATTTAATTCGATATTTCTCTGCATGCCTGTAAATAACTTATTTTATACTTTTTTAAAGATATTCAACGAAAGTTTTTTTTACAAACAAAAATATTAATCTTAGTAAGTATTTAAAAACTTTCATTTTCTCTTATAATTTAAAAACATTAGTTACAAATTTGTGTCTTTGATTGGTTTTGTATATTAATCTTTTTTCTTTCTTTTCTTTTCTTTCTTTCTTTTCCTTTTTTTTTTTTTTCAAATATTCAGTTCAGCATAATAGCAAGAAAAAATTATACTGTTAGTTTTCTACAACTTATAATTTTCACTCATGTTTTCTCTCATAAAATATAGCTTTTAAGTTGATGTTATGCACTTGGGGAGCTATTCTGTGGCTATAACGTGAAATGAAAGTTCATATTTTCCATAAAGTATTTTAGTGATTCTTCTAAAAAAACAAAAACGCCCTTTCTTAAAACCTACATTTTAATAATGTTACCTCCTTCGAATCCCCCCCCCTACCCGTCTTCTTTTGGACTCGGTGTTTGAACACCCCCACTAATTTTCAAAACTCGGTATCGCTGGTTGTAGTAACTAGTTATTTGTGAATAACTATAGTGCTTATGATAAAACCTACAAAATAATTGGTAAGAAGAACACAATTTCCTCAGGGGTGTTCCCCTAGGTCATGTCGCAGACTGTGGCATTGAAGTTTTTAGGAGAGTGGGAAGGGGGGGAGTTGACGGGTATTTTTCTCATTTTCGTGGAGGGGGGGGGGTCTTTTCGATATGTAGGGGGAATGAAAGTCTTTGCTCCTAGGGGGGGGCACCTCTGAGTTTCTTGCCCCCAGGCGGATTTGTAGTGCCCCGAGTGAATCGTTAATTTCTTTCAACTTTACTGGCATTATCGAAAAGTTATGTTCTAAAATATGTGTATCGATGTTTTTTCGAATGGTAACCTGATTTTTCTCCCCAATTCGATTTAAAAAATAACAGGTTTCTAATTATTCTTTTTCTTTCTTAATTTTTTCTTCCAGAAGTAATTTTAATCGCTAAGCTCCCCTTCTCCCTCCCGCATACATTTTATAATTTTTTCTAAATGCATTCAAATTTCCAGAAAATAAAAGAATAAGGCAAATCAATGTTAGTGTTAGTCAAATCAAATATTAAAGGAAATGTTGACATTTCTGACAAACAAGAAAAATAATGCTTGCTGGTTCAAAAATTTCAATTTTGAAATGTAATTAATTCAGGGGTCGCTTTGAGTTGTCCTTCTTGTCATCATCCATGCGGAAAGTACAAGATAAACTGTAGTTGCCTTTTCAATTGCTTTTCACCAGCCGTTGATGCGTACCTATGGTGTAGTGGTTATCACATCCGCCTAACACGCGGAAGGTCCCAGGTTCGAAACCTGGTAGGTACATGGTATTTTTTTTAAGAAGCTCTTTTC
The DNA here is from genome assembly GCF_026930045.1 of Uloborus diversus. Classification (NCBI taxonomy): domain Eukaryota; kingdom Metazoa; phylum Arthropoda; class Arachnida; order Araneae; family Uloboridae; genus Uloborus; species Uloborus diversus. The sequence goes on along the minus strand of NC_072731.1, from coordinate 79,793,318 downwards.
CCTTATTGCATTTTCATTTCAGGGACATATTTTTGCAAAATAATTTTTGAGAAATGTTTTCTCTTTTAAATGCAAATTTAAGCTAAATATATTTTGCTGTTATGCTAAACTGAATATTTGAAGAAAAAAAAGCAAGGAAGAAAAGAAAAAATTTAATAGATAAATAAACGTAACCAAACAAAGACAAATTTATAACTAATGCTTTTAAGATATAAGAGAAAACGAAAGTTTTTAAATTCTTACTAAGATTAATATTTTTCTTTATTAAAAAAACCTTTCATTGTGTACAGTGGCGGCTCGTGCCTTAATTTAGTGGGTGGGCCCGCAGTTATGTTTATGGGTCATTCTTCAAAAAGTGTAACTTTTCTGACACACGGCTTTTACAGTAAAAACTTTAGGGAACAATTCATTTAACGATGATTTTTAATGTCATCAAAAATATATCTATTTAAACCTGACAACAATTTTTTAATTTTTTTTTTTTAGAAAATTTTTGGTTCACAACATGTGAATTCTCACCTTCGTAGCGTGTCATACACCTTGTGTGACTGTTTTTGTTGCTTAATAACTTGTTTAATTAAAAGCAGTGATGTTCCCATCAATTTTCCTGAGGGTATACTCCCAGTAATCTATTAAGCACAATTTGTGTAACGTGAACATATACATAGTATGTCACAATATGAAAATTTATGATTTTTATTTTTTTTATTTATGAGTAAAATAATTGGAACTTAGCTGGGCCATTGTTTATGGTTATTTCTGGAAGGTAACACTTTCTTGTAAGAATGAAAAAAAAAAGAAAACAAAAGGTTTCGAAATTGAAAAATATCAGCGTTCAAAAGTTACGTTTTCTGGAGAATGACCCTTATATGTTACACAGATAAAATGATGAAAACAATGGTTGGTAAACTAATGCTGAGGAACATAAAATGATACTTAAATCAGTTAATACAAACTTCAGATATCCCTACAAAATTATACCACTTGATTTAATACTCCCAAACCTGTTTTTGTGCGGTGGATAAGAACCTCATAAAAACAAATTGTTCGTTTTAAAGATAACTTCGTTCATTTTAAAAATCATTTTATCTGTTTCATAAATAATTTCGTCAATTGAGTCCCAATCTGATTGAAATTTTCATATATCGCGGGAAAAAAAAATCACAAAAAAATTGTACAAAAAGAAAGACCGCACAAAAACAGGTTTGTGTGTACATAGATTATACAGGGTGTTCCGTTTTAACCAACAAGACCTTCTTTTTTGCAACCGTTTGTCCAAGATGCATACTTCTAATTGCAAAAATGTTCAAAATCAGGTGCAAGGTTAAGGAATTGAAAGTTTGAAGCAAAAATAAGAATGAGTCAAATGATACACAATTCAATTTTTTATACGGGCCCTAGGTTCTCCAACTTATATTCAGGGAAGTCATCACCATGAAAATGTAATTCCAACACAAAAAGTTTGACATTAGTACGACCAATGTTCACCCAGATATGAAACGCAGCGTTTCGTGACTTACACCACTTCACACTCACTGTCAATAACACCTTTTGAGGGAAAATATAGCAGTTTAAAAAGGCTTAAAATTTTTGTGTGCAAAACAGGTTTTTCAAATTGATTAATGTTTTGTAGTGTTTTTGCGTATCACAGCATAAAATTTGCATTTGTTTCTGAATTTCATTAAAAAACATAAATACTTGGTTTTTCAACTTTGACAACCTATCATTCTTCTGAAAGGACGATAAGTTCCTATCTCATTTCTATCTGGTCCCTTAAAACTTTAAACTCGAATATCTCCTTGAGTTTTGGTCGCATAAATGTCAAATTGTTTCTGTTAGTAATATATTTCAATTGAGATTATTTCCCTAAATATAAGTTAGGAGACCTAGGGTCAGTATAAAAAGTTATTTTTAGTTTTTGACTTTTTTTTCGCTTTAAACTTTTAGTATCTTAACTCTGCATCTGATTTTGAACATTTCTGCAATTGGAAGTATGCACCTTGAACAAACAGTTGCGAAAATGAAGGTCTTATTGGTTAAAACGGAACACCCTGCATATTTTAAATGAAACACTCGGCTTCCCTTAAGCGATCGAATTGATAATAATATTAACAGCAGTAATAATAATAATATGTTGTAATAAAAATATTAATCTCATCAACTGTGCCATTCCCCTCCCTCCAAGAGGGGTGGCATACTGTCAAACATTAAGGAACCAGACTCTCAAAAAGAGAAAGACCCCTTACCACTAAAAACACCCCAGTGAAAAATGGTTTTGCTTGGTGAATTAAATTATTTTCAGGACAGGCATAAAAAGGTATTCAACAATATTTAAAAAAACAAAAAAAAATACTTTAATTACAGTATACGCATCTTGACATAACAATTCAAGTAACCTTAAAATTAAAACATGGATAACTGACAAATAGCGTCTAAAAGGTCCGTCTGAACAACAACAAAAATAAATAAATGAAATAAAAGAAATAAACAAAATATTTCTATTGCTGCATTTTTTTACTAATCGACTATCAAATAGATAACTTATGTTTTATCATCATTATTAAATAATAATTTTGAGTAAGAGTGGTTGAAAAATTAATTACGGTCACACATATACCCTTAACAAAATATTTAATCCACTAATTATAGGCACATTAGCTTGAAAGGATCTTAAATATTTTAATTAATGTCAAAACTATACCCATCCTATATGATAGAAAGAAAAAAGCTAAGGTACGTACCAATAGAACTGCGATCTGATGAAAAACAGTAATGTAATTTCTACAGTGTCTCTCGACCTTTTTTGACATGCGGGCCTGCAAAAGCTTTTCAAAAAAATTCACGCGGACTTGCGCTGTTTTCTTGTTAACTTGTAAAAAAAAAAACGTTTGCGAACCGTTAAAAAACTAATGAAAAAAAAAATACGAACGGCTGAAGTTTTTTCCCCCTTCCTTTTTTACAAAGTAATAATAATAAATAAATGAATAAGTAAATATATAAATAAAACTCTATTAAATAACTGCTACACAAATATTTAAATGTTAAGACAAGAAGTAACTGTGGTCAAAAAAATTGACACAATTTTTAAAAAAGCTATTGAGAAATCATAGAAAATTATGAAAATTAATCTTAAAACTTGCCTTGCCTTCAAAATTCGAGTTGAACCGAACCATTGTTTCGGTCACTCGTCTGGTTTGCGCTAATTCTATATTAGCTACCAGTTTGTTTGGCACTCTTGGCTTCCTTAAGTGGTTTTCCATCTCCAGCTCAGTCACTTTCCTATGCCGGGCTGATGAGTGCTAATAAGCACAAAAATGCAGTCCTCGGCTGGAAATGACTGAGCTGGTGGTGTATTTCACGTATTTCTGCCTTAGCCCTGGCTATAGGGCGGTAACTTACTGCATTATCATTAGGTATTATGGAGTTTCCTTTCTTTTCCTTTTTTTTATTTTTTGCGTGGACGACCAAAAAAATCTGAGGATCAGCCTTTTTTTTTTTTTTTGCCGGTGCGTCAGACCACCGCGCTGCTCTACTATTCGAAAAGAAAGTCCTTACACAGAAATTTTGAGAATAAGCATCTCTAATTCCAAAAACAAAACAAATAACTAAAAAAATTATGCATGCGTTGTAAAACAAATGTACGGAATCTCATGAAACCGGCAATCTCCATGCCTTATATATATATATATATATATATATATATATATATATATATATATATATATATATATATATATATATATATATATATATATATATATATATATATATATATATATAGTAATACCTGTTGAAGAGGAAAAAATTAAGACAAAAAAAAAAAACAGAAGCGGAACGGTATGATAATAGGTTTTCCCTGACACATGGGCAGGGGCAGCCGATTCTCTGCCCTTTTACATGTTATTCTAGTGAGCGACGTTGCTAGACTCTTCTCCGCTGACCTCGACTCTTCCCTCCAAACCGCTATAGACAACTACGATTTCGTTTGGGCTCGGCGAATTTTGCCCACCCTTGAGTTGCAATGAATTCCTTCGGGTGTTATCACCCGCCGTTTTTCGCTTTCTGATTCAGTCATTGCGATTGGCTAAGGGCAGAGGCGTGACTCTTAGTTTCGGGGGCAGCTTCACGCGAGCCCGCAGCTCCCAAAACTGTGCACAGCGCTAAAATTAATGGGATTTAAAAACTTTCTGGTTATGTTTAGAGATATGCGGAGAAGGGGGGGGGGGCTAGATGTTTGAAATCTGTTGTGCGCCTTACTTTTTACTTTTTTTAAACTGAAACACAAAACGATATTTTTGTTAATAATGTATTTTATCAATTACAATTTTTTGGGTGGGCCGGGCCCACCCTGCCCATAGCGACGAGCCGCCCCTGATTGTGTATCTTTAAAACAATATAAAAATAAGATAATTACAGAGATATATGCAGAGAAAATTACATCGTTATCCATCTTTATTATACTGAGCAAAAAAATCATAATTTAGACACGTGAAGAAATTAATTGAATGGCCAAATGTACGTTTGAATTTTGACCAGCATGGATGTGAAAGTGAATCAAAAGAAAAATGTGCTCAATTCAACTGTAGGTGAAAAAAATAAGTAAGAGAAAAAAAAAAAAAAAAAAACTGAAATCAATCTCTTTTTTCTTTGGAGGTTTCTTATGGAAAAAAATCTCATTTTACATATAAATTATAGCAAATGCGAAAACTTTTTATTTTCTAACCAACAAAATTTATTACGAAATCCATCTTGTATTCATTGTTTTTTAAAAATGTTCTTTAAATCTAAGACATTAGAAAAGACACTTTCTCCACGTCACGTTTTAAAACTGCATAAGAAAATAATATTTGAAGTGAAGGAACGATTTTGTTCCCATTTTTTTTCTTTTTCTTTTTGTTTATTTTGCGATAATCCCTATATTTTTAGTGATAAGTTCAATGTGATCAGTTCAAGTTTGATTTGTTATTTTATTATTATTATTAATATTGGTAATTTATCAATATATGCCCTCATTCTTTTCTTTCTTTCTTCTTCTTTTTAAATTGATTCATCGTTATGTTGAATTACTTTTCGACCAAATAAATCACGGGAGAAATTAGCAAAGGCTGATCACGTTTTTCACAATACTAATGTTTAAATTTATCTCCAAAAAACACCTACCTTTCTACTAAACACAATTGATGAGAATTCGTAAAATGGGATCATAGCTTTTAAAAACATCAAAAGAGGTTCTTTGGATAGTAGAATATGCCTTTAAAGTAGAAACTCTGCATGGATCATGTTTAGAAGTTATGGTCGAGATGCGGGGGTATCATAGCTCAGGGGCTGGAATAAAGTGTCGTGATTTCGATCCTCTATGGGGGCTGAATGCAGGGGCGGATATAAGGGGAAAGTCATGGGGGTCATGACCCCTCCTAAATCATCAACAATATTATTCATCCTCTGTGTTCAAATATTTTGTGAGTAAAATGTAAAAATGAAGACGATTTCAGTTATTTAAGGAGGAAATGTTTAAAATCCTTCTATTGCTTGTGAAATTAAGTGACCACGTTTACGTCCTACTAGACTCCTTATTTTTGTCCGATTTGGTGTTATTTGTTGACACGCAAGCAGTTTCAGAAATTTTTCGTACCCAAAGCACTACATGCTTCAGCATGACCCCCCTCCTCTAGCCTTAAAAAAAAAAAAAAGATAGTCTGTTCAATTCACATTAAAATTATTTAAAAAATTTATAACACGTATGTTAAGTTAATAATATAGTTTAATACCCATGAATAAAACTCGAATTGCAATATTAATTTAATTTTTTAGTTTTCGTTTATTTATTTATTTTACATTTTTTAGTTTAAAGGTCAAGTCGGAAATGTTATTAGAGGTTTCTTAAAACCGGCAATTATTCTTTCTCAATCTTACTCTGGAGATGGATTTTTTCTCTCGATTTTAATCTCGCTAAAATCTTAACAAATTGACTTAAAACTCCTAAGTTTAACTGGACTTGCTAATTGAGTAAAACATTAAAAACTACATGCTACAAAACCAATTCATTAGAGAAAAATTGACCAACAATTCATGCAAGGGTGCCCAAATAGGAGGCGCCATGGCGCAGACTGCGGCATGGAAATTGGGGGGTGGGGGTGAGGGGCATTTTTTTGCTTTTTTGGAGAAGTTCTTGCTTGGGGGGGGGGGGGGCACCGCTGATTCATGGGCTATACTGGGGAAATTACTTAGTCACCACTCTCCAGCGGCTAATAGTATTAGTCACACTACTTTTTTGAAAGAATGGTCATTTTTTTATCCTCGAGGTACAAAACGATATATTTTTTAGTTTTCCTCAGATTATGTAATGGTAAGTAATATTTTTTCAATAAATTAATCCACAATGAGTGCACCTTGTTTTGGCTGAAACGAATTTCACAAATAACTTGATGCTTTTTGGCATTCAGAAATTGATAATGGTTTTAATTGGTGTTTGGTTTTGAAGCTCTTTTTTTTTTTTTTTTTTTGAGGTGATAATTGGGTGGTGACTGATACATGATTTTTAGTGATTCAGTTGTCGTGCGGCCGGTGGCTACGGCTTACTTTGCCTTTAACCAATGCTAATCGGAAGAAGAAGAAAAAATTTTTTTTCTATTTATTCACTAAAATTTCTTTATGTACTTTATCAATCCTTCATTCATTCAGAAGAATTGATATGGATACACTACTGTCACGTTGTTCTATATTTTTCAACGAAAATAAATGGGATTTACGAAAACCTCTTACGGAGATAGTTTCTTCTGGTTTCTCCCAAATTTAATTCCCATTGAAAGGCGACCGATAGAAAGAAATATTTGTCCAAAACCGAGCTATGACGCAAGCTAATGATAGCACATCAGCAGATGAAAAAAATAATGTCCATTTGTTATTCTTTTCAGTGTGAAAGTCAACGATCTCTCCAGATGACCTAAATAAATAAGAGCTCATGCGCATATGAGGCGATCTTCATAGTTTGCAGTAGCTAGATTGTAGAAAATCGAAGTTTTATGAATTCACTTAAGCTCCTCTTTTGCTAACGGTTAGCATGCCATTATTTTTTCTAGAGTGTCTGTAGGGGGGAAAGGGTATATAGGGTCAGCTGGAGTAAAATGAGCAGTTGAGTGTAAAAAACAGACAGAAATTGGAAAAATTTCACATTGATTGGCATGCTGATTTTTTTACAGGTTATTTACATCATAAGCAATATTTTTAAACTTTCAAAAAATGATCTAAGCAAATAACAGATCATGCGCAGCTTAGAGGCGTTCTTCATAATTTGAAGCACAGCACACTTCGCGACGCGGATGCGGATAATCTGCAAAACAGGTGAAAACGGTGTTGGCCTATGGGTCCTTCTCCAGAAAACGTAACGTTTAAACGCAAATACTTTTCAATTTCGAAAACTTTTGTTTTCTTTTTTTTTTTTTTTCATTCTTACATGAAAGTGTTACCTACTCGAAGTAACCATAAACAATGGCCCAGCTAAGTTGCAATTATTTTACTCATAAATAAAAATAATAATAAAATGTCTGGTTCACGAAAAAATAAAAAAAATAAAAAAATGAAAAAAACTTTTAATGTTTAAAAATTGAGGCCAATTTAATATCAAAGTAGTAATTTTGTTAATTGTGCAAACAATCAGCTATTTTAATGATTAGTGGGAACATAATATTAAGCCCTCTTAATTAAAGTACGGCTTAATTAGTGGTTTCAAATGCATGTTAAAAAAATTGTATTTAGTAAATTTGAGGATATACTGGCAATTTATAATTTTGGTAGAATGCGTAGTATTGATGTATTTCCCCTCCATCATTTATCTTCACCTCAGAAATAATGATTTTGATAAGGACTCTCACGGAGGTGAGGAATTTGCCATTAATATAGGCCTAATAGAAACATTTTTCAGGGAATTTTTTTTTTCTTCGTTGATACAATCTGCACATGTTAAGCATGTGAAAACATGTTCACTTCTTTTTTTACATTAATTTACATCCCTGAAATTCAAGTTCACGGAGGTGAGAAGTCAGAGTAACCACACTGAGTTTTTAAAGCAAAATCTATCTCCTTGTTTTTCGACAAAAATCTCACAACTTCAACTATGGCTGAAAATAAGCGAGGGGGGTCCCTTGTATCATGGAAAATAAAAATTCATGTTATTACTGCCACGTGTTAATGAGGAATGGCATTTTGAGTTTAGGTAACGGAGGTGAGAATTTTTTGTGTGACAGACCTCATTATCTTACTAAAACGAATTAAATCACAAGAGAAAAATATTAAATACACTTCAGCATTTAGTATTTGAGACACTTGTGAGGAAAAAGTTGTAAAAAATAAGTTCATTGTTTTATTTAAACAAGTTATTAAGCATCATTATGAGCTTTTTGGAAAATGACCCGTATGCAATAGCTTTGAAAATCAATAACACTGGCATGCATTAAAACTATAGCTAAAAAACGGTATGTAAAAGTTTAACAAGGATTGCTCATTATTGCAAACGGATTACAGGCATTCGCGAGCAAACAGATAGACTGAAACAGATTAGGCTAGGTTACACCAAAAGCGTATGCAAAAAGGAGGGGAATTTTTTTGATCAAAACTTGTCTGATCACTCGTTTACACACTTAAGTAGGGTAGGCCCAGGACCGTTCCAGGGGGGGGGGGCAATCGCCCCGGGCGCCACGAAATGAAGGGGCGCCGCAAGGCTCGCATCATTTCATGTAACATAGCATTTTTCTGCTTATAGTCAACGGATAATCATCCGTTAAAAAAAACTCAAAGTTAATGAGGTGCGAATTATACGTTGCCGCGGATTCTGTCCCCCCCCCCCCCTCAACACCAACGCATTGAACCTCAATATTTACATTAGGATTCACCGATAGAGACCGTACGCAGGCTGAATGTTGTTTGTTTTACATAGCTTGAATGTTTTTCGCTGCCTGTATGTTGCTTATTCTGCATTGCTTGAATATTTCTCTTACGCGATTCAGGCCATGTAAAATAAACAAAAAGGAGGGAGCCTTCATTTGCCCAAGATTAGATCGTTTGCTCCTTTGTCTTGACTCTTTGTTTTTCTAGTAAATAGCGTACTATAATCATGATTTCAAGAAGAAACCATTATTTTTTTGACTATATTTCAGATTAATTTTCATTATAAATTCAAAGAAATGACTTTTTCACGTTTTAGTTTAGTTGCTCAATTAGTATGTTAAATCTAAACTTTTTTTTTTTTTTTTTTACATCGGATTATTCGCAGGTTATACGAAACTTTGTTTTCTTCAGGCCGATTTTAGGATCTGCAGATTATAGGCCGCCCTTGGATAATACGCAGGAAAATAAGTAGATGCACAGTCATAGACACACAAAATAAAGATCATTGCTACGATTCTCAACTTTTTCCTGGTGCAACGAAAATATTCTTATCTCCCAGTCTCCAAAACATTAGTTTCTTTTGTATGATTGAAGCAGATACAAATATACAAATTCTAAGAGTATAACTCTTTAGAATCAAACAAAAGGCGTAGTTCCTCCTCCATTAATACAACTTCTTTGCTTAGTTCCCAATGGCGTAGCTACATTTTCTGCCGTCCAAAGCGGTTCCTCAATTTGCTGCAGTTTTAATGGGAAAATAGTTAATACATTTTGTGTTATAAAAAAAATTTAAAGTGTTTGATAAGCTTTTAATAAAGAAGATAATTTACTCAGATTTTTTCCTTCTTATTTTTCTTGTGGAATAATAATAATGAAAAAAAAAAAAATCAGAGCTCACCGAAAAATTCCAAAATTTAAATGGTAATTTGGAATTTTAAGCAATTTTTAGTAAACCTTATAGAAAAAAGGCTTGGAGCTCCCTGTAGATTTTTTTTTTTTTTTCAAAATTAAGAAATTATTTTCATGCTTTCTTTGGTGACGTTAGGGGTTCGGGACTTCTCAAGGAAATTTCCCGAAATTGAAATGTTAAAAAAGCAAGTTTAGGCTATCTTTGGATACGTGAAGAACGGCGGGGAAGGTTCGAGGGCGCTGTCCGGAAAGCTTTTCAACGAAACTGAAAAAAAAAAAAAAAAAAAAAACGTTGAAGAGAATAAGGAACGTTCGGGAGCTCCCTATTCTCTTTACGTCATCAATTATTTTCCGATGTCGAAGTTTCAAAAAATCAATTGTAGGCTATCTTTGATGGAATAAGCTTCGAAATGTTTCCAAACAGGTTGGGAGGTCAAATGGTTTTTCCGACGTCTCTCCTTGCAACTTTTTGAAAATGACGTCATAAAAACGTGACGTTAGCCGTTGTTTGACGGACAACGTTATGAGAGAGGGTTCCGAGGGGGGTTTCACACCCGAAATCCTTTTCGAAACTTTTCCTTAAAATGAATGACTAAACTACATGTGAAAGTCATTGTTTACAATAATTTTTTGATATGAAACAGTAATATGCCAGCAATTATTATTCGAATTGTGAAGAAGTGTTTTTATAAAATTACCTTAAAGTTTATTTTGTCTTAGTGTAACATTTTGTAATCAATGACCAATCAAAGCAACTGTTGAAACAGGTAATGCTATCCTGAAAATGAACAAGTAATCGCACACTATTTGAGACCTGTCTCCTTTTACGCAACTTCTACATTTTTAAAAGGAAATTTTTAAAAAAGTTTTTTTTTTTTTTTAATAAAGCGGTTTTCAAGGAACTTTCTTAAAATCAATTGGTAGTTTCATCATATAACGAAAGTTTATGAAATTTATTGTTCCCTTTGCAATAGTTAACCTTAACAGCACTGCAAAAAAATGTGTAACCTTGTTGTAAAAAAAAATGTGTGTAAATACGGTAGCAGCATTCTGCACTACGTGTAACCTAATTCCGGCGGCTAGCTTCCTCCATAGCAATGCAGTAACTTAACTGATAAAACTGGTGTAATGTATGAGCGTTACACCAGTTTAATCAGTTAAGTTACTTCATTGCTATGGAAGCAGCTAAGCTGCCACCGCTTTTACGGAGTATGGTTACACATTTTTTTTTTCCAGTGAGTAAAAAGATTTTAAAAAATAAAAAATAAAATTAAAAAAAATTAAACATGGTTCCTTGACTTTACACTACCACCTCCCTCAGTCTGTCTTTTCTCTTTAGTCGTCTGAAGATACAAACAATAATGCTGAGATGTTCACAAGAAAACACATTTTTTTGTATTAGAGTAATTTTATTAGCATAGTCGTACCAAAACCTTACAATTCGAAAACTTTATTTTCTTTTTTGCCTCCAGTAATAGATTAAAAGTATGATTTTAAAAGTATAATTTCCTTATCGGGAAAAATTGTTAAATTTTTTCGTATCATAAGTGTGAAATTGTCGCCCCCCAAAAGGCCCCTCCGCCCTCCCTAGCTACGCCACTGTTAGTTCCCACAAAATTTCTTGGAATTCTTCCCCTACGTGCAGTGACATAACCAAAAAAAAAAGTTTTAGGGGGGCACATTGAAAAAAAAAAATCTGATTGGAAGGGGGGCGGTCAAAATTTTAAAACTTTTAGTTTTAAAAACGCAATTTTCGGCTTCCTTTGCAAATGCTACGGCAAAAAAAAAAAAAAAAAGTATAGGGATCTCAGTAGAAAATTCTAGAAATTGAAGCCTTAAAAACGCGATTATATGAGTAACTAATTAATATGAGTAACTAATTCAGTTTTAATTGTTTGTTTTTTATGTTGTAGGCTGACATTTTACAAAAAAAAATGTTTGGATTTTTAACATTTTCATTTTTCGAAAAGTTTTTAGAGTATCAATGTGAAATCAAAATTAAAAACAGTGTTTTAATTTGTATTATCCATAGCCGTCAGATTTTTTTTTTTTTTTTTGTTCATTAAGATTTAAAAAATGCAAGCATGACACGTTCATGCGTATGATGCACTGATGTTATAACTAACTTGATTTTTCTGTGTGTAAGGGGGGAGGGGGCTCCAGGAAATTTTCGCCGTCAGCTCTTCGGACGGCCCTGGCCTAAAAATCAGTAAATAGTGCAGGTTTAAAGCGGTAAGATGTGTTCTGAGGTTTCGGTGATCTTGGAAGGTATGTCATTGGCAGAGGGTCGGTTCCAGGGTTGTGCAGTCCGTACGACCGCACAGGGCCCCGCGGCTGGGGGCCCCGCGCTGTCTTGTATTTTTAAAAAATATTCCGATTTTTTTACGTATTTTCAGATTGAGAGCAGTTAAGTAATGAAGCTAAAGAACCCTTTCCCCCATGCAAATTATAATTTCACAACTGATAGCACTACAAAAGCAAAAATCTCTCTCTTGCAGTTGAAGTAAAATGCCTCATAACTTTCAATATTAAATTAATTATGTTATCCATTCAAAAAGAAAAATAATTTTTCATCAGCTTAAAGCTACAAAAGCTATGTGCAATTTATTCGTTCCTCATACCGAAACTAGTGACAGTTACGATGCAACCTCTGAGATGTCTCTTACGTTCTTGACTCTCGAAAGGTTAATGATTGTAATGATTGTATTCAAACACGCTAGCATATCAAATGAGGAAAATCTGCCATCAAAACTGTTTGCATTTTGTAATTTGCATTCAGCTACGCCCATTGATTAGTCAAGAATTGGTCAAGGTCATGTTTTCATTTGATGCATCGATTATTAACATCTCATGTTCAACGAGTCTTTGAGAAAAATGAGATCAAATTCAGTTTTCTACGCTTGAGGAGAAAAGAAAGAAAGTTGTTTGGCCTTTGGGAAATAAGGTCGAAAAACCAGAAAATGATGTGTTTCATTTTTATTATAACCGCTTTGTCTTCAACGCGATTATTTACACTAAAGTCAAGTTTCGAACGGGAAGATGAAGATTTCGAAAGCGATTGAACGCCAAATGTGGTAGAACCTTTGCATTTGACAGCTGTTATGCTGCAACAGAATCGTTTATGTAGGAGGATCCCCCCCCCCCATTACGTTTTCGCATTTTCCTTCTTTTAAACTCTCTGGATAGCTGGAGGTTTGTAAATGGATCGCTACTCGTGAAAGTAACCTGCCTTTTAACTCTCGGAAATTCTAGGATCGAATAATGACAGCACGTGCTGTTACTTGATTCTGCATAATTACTGAAAATGAATGCCAATAGCGTTTGGCATATTTTCATTCATCGAGAAAAATGAAAAGCTCATCTAACTTTAGGAAACGGAGAATATTTAACGAGATTCAATTTGATTGCTGAAGAAATGTTCTTCATTTTTACAACACAATAATGTATATGTTCAACAAATGCATTTTTTCAGCAAACAAGAATTTAGAATGATTCACTATTGTATCGCTTATAAACGCTTATCAAAATTATTTTTGTCTTTATTAATTTATTTGAGTGACAAACTTATTCGATGTGAGTCTGTATGTTTGTGAAATGTGGAACTGTATTTTTAAAATGTTGTCACATTTTTTCTGTAATTGTAACTAGGTGTGGTTTTTTTAGTTGAAAATTGATTCCTTTTTAAAGTTTGTTTTACCTTTTGTTCAGCGTTGTATTTGGAGTAAAATGTTTGGTGGGACTCACAAGGATAACTCTCAAGGTCATCTGAAACCAATTTACACAACATTTGCATTATTTAAACAAGAAGTTCTGTCTAGAACTAGACGAGCCTACTTTCCCGTATACCCATACTACTTTCTAGTACCTGATCAACATTCTCAAAAATAGCTACAATCGCAAATGTTTTCAAACATATTTTTAAAATACTTTAAGCTGATTTCTAGGAATAAAACATTCCTCACTCATCTAAAAAATTAGATGCGTAAAAAAAAAAAAAAAAACTGAACTGATAAAATAGCAGCAACTTTTAAACAAAGCAGCTAATACACTTTTTTCCATTAAAAAAATCTTTAACAGCTTTCAAAACGAAAAAATACTAATTAAAATTAATAAGCTCATTAAAATAAATACATCATATCAAAAAAAAAATCGTTTCTTTTTCCCAGTTGCCAAAAACAGTTTTTTAAATGAATTAATGCACTTATCAAGATAAATAAAAACAATAAAATGTCAACGTAAAGAAATACTTTTCATTGTCAAAAAAAAAAAAAAAAAAATCGTCTGCGCGTATCTTTATGTAGAAACATAAATGACTTCGAGTTTATTCACCGAAAACTGAATACCTAAATAAAAACTTTAGCGTTAAAATAAAAACAAATCACATCAACAATAATTATTTCACAGTTAAAACCATAGCGTCGGAGTCGGAGTCAATCTAATTTTGGGATGAAGGAGTCGGAGTCGAATATCCAAGAATCGGAGTCAGTCATTTGTCCGTGTATAAATTTTTGCCAAAGCTACGAAGTCAGATTCAAAGTCGGGAAATCGGAGTCCGAGTAATTTTCGGGCACAAGAGTCGGAGTCGGAGTCAGGTGCGCCAAAATTGTCGGAGTCGGGAGTAGGTCGTCAAGAGCTATGTCCAACAAAGTTTATTTGAAGTAAATCCGCCTTCAAGTACGGAATCTACATTGACTTTCAGTTTCCCCGTAGGCGCTAATGTTAAAGAATTTGAACTGTTCAAAATTGAACGGAAAATTGTTCAGATCAAAAAGATATTTTATATGCAAGTTTTTCATCAAAAGCTTTTTCCTACAAAGTTTGTTTGAAACAAATTCGCCTCACAGTTCGCAATTGCCTTGAATTTCCCTGTAGGCGCTAATGTTAAGTTTTTTTGAACTGTTCAAAATTGAACAAAAAATACTTCAAATCAAAAAGTGAAATATGGAAATGAGGTGTCCTCGCCGAGATCTTTCAAACAAAAAAAAGTTTGTTCGAATCGGACTATTCATTCGAAAGTTATTAGGGGGGGGGGGGACAGACAGACAGACCGACAGACAGACAGACCGACAGACATTTTTCCCCATCTCAATACCCTACTTTCCAATTTTTAATTTTTCGATATTTATTTAATTATTTTGTTTATTTTTGACTTTTTTTTTGTTTTTCGCGATATTTTTAAGATGCATTAAGCCTTCTTTCATGCTTTTTTCTTCTTTTTCTGACTTTTACTGGGAAAGTAGGCTAAAATCGAGCTGATGACTTCCTTTTGCTCCAATCTAATGTCATTTCCCCATTATTGGCAATTTTAATGTGATTCAATTCTTTACCCTCTAAATATCACCAACAATGGCCAAGTTGGAACCAAATTACGAAAAAAAAATCGCCGAATTTGTCCCCAAGTTGGCGATAAAACTTGGCGACCAAAAGACTGGTGATATATCGCCAAGTGTCCGACAAATTATAACACCACTTGAGTTCACATCGAAATTAACAATGATTTTCCCCCAAAAAAGGGCAAAAGACCCCCTTAAGAACATCCGAATGCAACCAAAAGGGAAGGTGCACAAGTAGGCCCCACTAGGAGTCTACGTACCAAATTTCAACATTCTAGGACATACCGTTTTTGAGTTATGCGAGATACATACACACATACGCACATACATACGTACCTACGGACGTCACGAGAAAATTCTTTGTAATTAATTTGGGGGTCGTCAAAATGGATGTTTCGGGTGTCTGTAGGTTCCTAGGTATATATCCACGTGTGGTCGGGTCGAAAAAAAACTCAACTTTCATTCGGGGGTGAGAAAAATGGAAATTAAGGCCAATTTTTGAGTGAAAATTTTTTTGCGAATACAATACTTCCTTTTTTGTAAAAGGAAGTAAAAAACGAAAGAAAAAAAAATATTTCGGGGAGTGATGTATCCCGTGTGCCCCTCCAACTGCAGCACTGCCAAAGCTAAAATGTTTTCTTCACCGCTATCACGTGTAATGAAGTTTGTATTCTCTTTTGAAAAAAAATTTAACGGTGGAAAGGTGACTTTTTTTTTTTTTTTTTTCTTACTATATCAATCAATAGCATGCTCTAACTTAGGTCTATTTTAAGCTCTTCTCTGCTTTTCTCAGTTTTCTTTATCCTTATCAATATTATTGTGCTATAGTCGAATCTCGATAAAAAGGGGGGCGACTGCCCCCGCACTTTTTTCATCAATAAAGATTGCCTCAACGTTAAGATTTTAATTTCAAAACATCTGGGTGAAATTACCCGAACGTCACCGAATAACGTTTAAAATTTCAGCTTTAAAACTTCAATTTTGAAAATATTTCGGGGGAAAATCTCCGAGCGCACTCCCTCCTTCCTTTCAATTCAAAGACGACCTAAATTTGAATTATAAAGACTCTAGTTTGTGGGAAAAAATGCAAGGGAAGAATCGCCCCAGATAGCGTAAAACTGCGTATTTCAGACTCCAATTTATATATTTAAAAAAAAAAAAAAAAAAAAAAAATGGAGATCTTTTTCTGAAGTCCTCAAAGGAAGATCAAAATTAAGTTATTAGGATTTCATCAGTTCAAAAAAAAAAAAAAAAAACTAGGAGAACCTCCGAACTTTTTCGTTCCTCCTTAAGTCAATAAAAGAGAAGTCTGAAGTAACGTTTTAAAAGACGTTTAGAAAACGTTTTAAACTTTTTGCAAAATCCCGGAAGCGAACTCCAAACTCCTTGCTAAGTTTGCTAAAGATGACTTTAAGTAACGTCTTTAAGACATCAGTTTAGAAAAAGTTTTCCAGGAACAGACTTCCTTACTCTCACATTACCAAAGATAGTCCAAATTTCTTCGTTTTTATTATTATTATTGGTAATTAGACTTTATTTAAAATAAAATAAAAAAGAAACATTACAAGGACAACCCCGGTAACTCCTTTCCGTTCCCCAAACGTTGACAAAACTCTACTAACACGGCGTTTTTAAAACTACAATTATAAACCATTTACGCGGGGGAACATCAGAAGCCCCCCCCCCCCCCCCCGTCACTAAAGATAGCCTAAAATAGTCTTCAATTTCCTAAAACAAATTTGCTCCCGCACTTATAAGCCGCACTCGCCACCTCTGAACTCGAATATTCCTTAATCGCGAAGTTTTCATCGGGTCCTAAACTCTTGAGACTGTTGTGGAAACTTCCCATAGCTCGAACTAACAATAACTCGAACCGATTAGCCGATTCCGTGATACTTCGAGTTATCGATAGTTGACTGGTTTTTGTTTAACACTACAATCAGGGAGTGTTTTGGCAATTTAGTTTGGCACAAATTTACCCTGCACATTCGCGCCAATTAAGTGTTTGAGCAATGTAAATCGTTCACCCTCCGTTTGGCTGCACCGGTTTGATCTATACACCACATTTTCGGTGCACTTTTTTTGCTGAAATGTGTATCAAACAACTCTGGATGTTTTATGCCTTCAAAAAATGTTTTGTGGTTTTTTTTATAATATAAGCGAAACATTTCTTTTAAACAATAGTGCAGCCTAAAATCGAGGAAGAACACTGTATTTTCATTTCAAGCGTCCCTGACTTTAATTTTTCAATTGACTTTGTGACTGGAAAGGTGACATTGTGACACTTGAACTTTTTGACTAGTTTACATATTACGGAAACCGCAAATTTTTGTCCCTGCTGCAGTGCCAGGAAAAATTGTGCCGGGTACCCGTGCCAGGTAAGTGATATACATTTGGTTCTTACTTGTATTTCTTGGCAAACTGTTGTAAATGATGGTGTTCCAGTCAAAGCAATGTATTTTTTTATCTAAAGAGAAAAGCTACAAATTTTGTAATGTTCAACGTTCAAGTTACTGGCTGTGGTTTCTACAGTAACTATGTATATCTTCGATCATTTAACTTTTAAAAATCTTAAATATATTATTTGATTTTTACATTATACAGACATAACCAAAATTGGTGATTTGCTTTTTATATGAACAGTTATCGAATCATAATAAAGATGATTTTTTAAAGGAGTAAAAAAGGCAAATCAAGAAACATTTGCAACTTAATAATGTAATGACAGATACTTGTACTATAAGAAACAACAGATTTTTCAGTTTTAAACTATGCTGTCATTATTTATAAAGAGACTTTGTTGTCGTCAGCAGAAGAAAAATTATAAATGGATTTAAAAGACCGATGCCATATTTTATGTCGTGGGAGTTTTGTACGGCATATAAACCCACCCAAGCAAGTAAGCAACTGATTTTTTTCAGGTGCTTTAGTGTTGATTTGAAAAGGTTAATCGATAAGTTATTAAACTGCAAAGCCTGAAACGATAAGTAAAGTGTCGCTAGCTTAAATTATCAAAGCCTAGTATTTTAAACAGATTTTTATACATTTTATATTCAAAATTGTAAATGAAATTTAAAAAGGTTGTACACTCACATTTAACTTTCCTTTTCTTGTTTCTGGTGTGAAAAGAAAATTTTGCGATGTAACATTGTTACAGGTTAGTTTTTCAATATTCATTTTAGTACCACAAATGACATAACAATTTTTATTTTTTCCGGATGAGGGGGGGGGGGGGGGAGTGACGCAAAGCTTGTATGTTTTTTTTTTATTCGCATACATTACTTTTTAGAGTACGTAAGCGCCAGTTGTGTCTTTTGAAATGCACGGTTTCGAAATGGTAAAGGTCGGCGGGGAAGAGGGGGGGGGGCAACTGAATAATACGTGGATGCATGGGGGCAACTGCCTTCCTTAACTCGAAAAAGCCCCTCCCCCTCACTTTTCTAAGTTCCAAAATCAATGCTCGATCGAAAAATCATAGCGTCGCCTCGATTCACGTGTTCGAAGAAAGACATCACGTGTTTAATGAGTGTGTTTGGGGCTCCCTGAACTTCAATTTTTGGGAGAGCGAAGTTCTCAATTTACCGAATGGAATTCCAAATTTGACCGAGTGATAAAGTGCGAACATGCACTGTGCACAAATATCATAGCTACATTGCAGCGAATGAGAAGGGACATGGGGCATCAGTAAATATACTTTTTATTGTTATTAATAAGTGAAAAATAAAAAACTAAAGAAACACGCTTTCGTAGCAAAATGAACTAAAAAGTGAAAAATAATCTTTGGAAGATAGTAGTTGACCAATCACTTAATTTTAATGTAATACAAAAAACCGTGGGTGCTGTCTGTATACATTTTTGCATGAACAACAAATGGAAGAAATTCAAGACAACTGATAAGAAGCCTCACACGCTTTTTTTGTATTACATTAAAATTAAGTGATTGGTCAACTACTATCTTCCAAAGATTATTTTTCACTTTTTAGTTCATTTTGCTACGAAAGCGTGTTTCTTTAGTTTTTTAAATTATTATTTTATTTTCTTCTTTTTAGTTTAACTTGTTTTCCGAAAAAATATTCATTTCAACATTGTTCAAAATCTTTTATATTCATGAAATTTGCCCAAAAAAAGCGACTAAAGGTCTCGGGTGGCATTCGAAACGTGGTCTCTCGAACTCCAAAAAAGAGCAACTGTACCCCTTAAAGTGTAATAGCCGAGCTCTAAAAACATTCAACTTCACTGATAAATTGCATGTGGACTAATTGTCTAATCCAGCTAATCCATCTCAGTCATCGATGTATGTGTGCGGAAATCATATCTACATTACTTTGAAAATTTGAGATGCATTTGAATAAAAGTTTTGTTCAACTATGTTCTGATCAGCAATGAATTTCCAATTGAAGGCTCACCTAAATTTTGGCATGAAATTAGTTAAAAACAATTATATTTGATGTTCTAATTACCTTGGAACATTGGAACAAATTTTGTCTGATGCAGAAAAATTAAAGATTTTTGTAGATATTTTTAAATAATTTTTGCGAGCATTTTTTAATGTATTTTTAAAAAAATTTCCCTTTTCATTGTTGGATTTAGGCCAAAATATTGATAAAAATTGGAGGAAACTAAGAATTAAAAGAGTTAATTAATTAATTTGATTATAGAATATTGCATTGTCATCGGGTCTGAGGTCGCGTGCCAAATTTCAAAAGAATCCGATCGCAGGGAAGTGGGTGAAATTTGAGCTGCAAGATTCCGTTACAAGATACATACATACATTCATACATGCAGGTGAAGCTAATAAAAGCGTGTTAAAAACCCGCAATGTTGCAATAATGTCTCCAAATTTGCCCAATTGTCTGCAATTTTGCCGAATAAAGTACGTTTTAGGGGCGTCATAGTTACCTCCCATTTGGACACTCCTGAGTGTGTTTTGTTTTTTGTCTCATGTTATAAATTACTTTTAAATAATAATAATAAAAAAAAAAACGACTTCCAAAAAATACCCAGGAACTAAAAAGCAAAAAATAATGATTACACTTACATTCTATTTCCTACCCAAGCATAGAGATGAAATTTATTTTACAATTCCAGTACAAAAATCAACTAAACTAAGCACCGAATCATAAAAAAAAAACACTGATTTAAATTACAATATGATGAATTGTATTAAATACCTAACTAATTATATACGATCTCTTAATTTTTAATAACCTTTCGAAGTCGGGGCCTCCTATAAACAACTACATTACGTAAATGACAACCCATTGAATCCTGAATTAAACACTAATTTAACTATACGCGAAATTAGTCTTTAAAACTAAACCTACTCAGTTACGTTAGGTAGTAGTTTATAGGAGGCCGCGACTTCAAAAGGTTATTAAAAATTAAGAGATCATATATAATTAGTTAGGTATTTAAAATAATTCATCGTATAGTAATTTAAATCAGTGTTTATTTTGTAATTCGATGTTTAGTTTAGTTGATTTTTGTACTAGAATTGTAAAATAAATTTCATTTCTATGTTTGGGTAAAAAATAGAATGTAAGTGTAATCAGTTATTTTTTGCTTTTTAGTTCCTGGGTACTTTCTGAAGGTGTTTTTTTTTTTTAAATTTATTTATTTAAAAGTATTTCTTTTTTTTTTAAGTGGTGTAAATAACACGGCGAGTGTTTCGGAGACTTCCGACGACTGTGAAGAAAGCCTTTTTTTCAAATGCGTAACTATGTACAAAAAAAATTGTCTTCATCATTTGTTCAACTTTATCAAAGTTTGTTTTCCGAAATGACCGAGTCACAAAAAAAAAAAAAAAATCGTTTTAAGTTTAAATTAGTAAAATTGTAAATTTTAGAATTGTAATATTGTAAATTGTAATTTATGTTTTGCAATTAGTGTCATGTAACTCGTGATAATAGTCGCATGTTTCTTCACATGCCCCCACTATAGATAAAGTATAAAAATTCCACTAGAATGAATTTTATGTTTGCTTCAGAGAATCCTTAATTCAAAATTTTCATTTTCATTACTCTTGATAATATATTCTTCAACTATAGGTAAATAAAGTATAAACCTTTGTTTTATGGCCTTTTGTTTATCAATGGGTTTTATATTTAATCGTTTGTGAGGGAAATTGCATGAAATTTATTGTTATACCCTTAACTTTTCCCTAAAGAACAAAGAGGGTAAATCAAGGATTTGGAACCTAAGTTAGACCACCGCTAAGCAAAACCACCCCTAAACAAAAAAAAAAAAAAAAAAAAAAGCATAAAAACCGGTTCACGAAGTGAGACGATATACAAAGTTAATAAAGTACAAATCAATTTAAATGTGAGTATGATATTTGAAGAGTTCCCTCAATTTCATCAAACCTGAACTTGATTAACATTAGATCGCCGAGGAACTATGCTGTTTCAAATAAAAAAAGACTTTTCCTTATCGGTACACTCAGGGGCGTGCACAGAAATTTTGGAGCCCATCACAAATGACTTTTCCGGGCCCCTCTCCATATTGTTTACCCCTATATTTCACCGTTAGTAACAAAAAAATTGGGACCGCTCCAGGCTCGGGCCCGGGCCAACAAGTGTCCCTCCCCCCTCCCTGTGCACGCCCCTGGGTACAGGTGTCTTCGAGTATTTATGGAACATTGTACAAAGAAAAACAAATCCGACAAGTTCAGAACATCCTCCTTTTTTTGAAGCCTGCAGATTAATATAACCCTAATTTCAAATTGAACTGGCGGCATCGTGAAATAGTAAATCAAGAATATTGGTCAAACTTCAGAAATCTTACACAGTTATAATGTATATTATTAAAGAATATAAATTAAATCGTGGGGGAGGGGTGTTCTGTATTCAATTCCCCCTCAATTGAACATTAAATATATTTAAAAATTGGAATATTTAATAAAGAACTTTATATTTTAATGCCTAAATAAAGTTATTCATTAGTAAATAAAATATTAAGGTAATTTATTCAACTATTAAAGTAGCAAAATATATTTAATTTGCCGCTTTGCTACGCAGTAATAAATACATTAGTAACACCTACAACAAATACCATGCGGCGCAGCGTTGAGAAAATTAATCATCCATGTGCCGCGGCCGCGAGAATTAAATATCGTTTAAGAGAAAGCCAAAACCTTAGGTATGAAAATACACCGATCACAGCAACACCACGTGACCATGACGTATGAAATTTAAAGTTTCTTGGATTTCTCTGGAACCCCTTATCAGATCCAGACTAAATGACAATGGGACCATCTGGGAAGTATACCCTTCCAAACAAAAAATTTTTTTTTTTTCAAATCGGTCCAGTAGTGTTGGAATAATTCGAAAACACACATAAAAAGCCGCAATACGAAATCATAACCTCCTTTTTTGAAGTCGGTTAATAATTAAAGTGGAACTTTGAATTGGATGGAGGGAGTCTACTGCAACCAACTGTCCCGATTTTTGAGGCCCTTGTCTTGGATTTTTTTTAGAGAAAATCATTTAATCAAAAATGAGGTGATATTCCAATGTTATGACCCAATTTCCCCCGAATAAGTTCGGTTAAAAGCCGGCTCTTACCTATAATCTATAACCGCCCTCACCCGCTCCGCATCTTCATTGATCCCCCAATTTTTTGGTGCACCAGCCACCTATGGGCAATGAGGTTGTTTCCATCAGTCAAAAGTACTACTTTTAGTCACTGAAGTAGACAAAAGAGCAAAAGGAAAGAGAAAGAGAAGAAATGGAGTGAAGAAAATCTTTTATCTTTATTTTCAAAAAGTTTCATTTTCAATTATTTTTTTTTAAATGTCTGATTTTTCAAATATGGTGTGGTCTTTATGACTTCACAAATGATGATTTTTGGTGCGCTGATTGCTGACACTTACTGTCTACCGCGTTTCCAGTTTATGATAATTCAGAAACGAATTGAATACTGCGCTCTACACTTGCTAGCAATCAAACCGTTGCTAGTACATGTGAGTAAAGAAGCGAATTAAATATTGCACTCTGCGTTAGAGGCATCAGTGAATGGCATTTCATCACTTGTGATGTTATCTGTAGAAGCGTAGAAAAGGGATTAAATCTGCGCACCGATTAAAATAAGTGTTTAAAAATATTAAACTTTGTCACTATATATTTAAAAAAGGTAAAATCGTTTTTTTTTAAAACATGCTCTTTCAGAAAAAAAAAATAAAATACTTTTAAAATTTCGGAAGCGACCCCATTGTTTCGCCAACATACCCTTAGAAGAAGCTCCCGATCACGAACTTAAGATTACCTAACTCAATCACTTTTCAGAAAATGAAAACAGAAAGATATACCAAACTCCTTTCAAGCGCTTTTCACTTCGCAACTCCAACGCTTGAATATGCTACCTTGCGGTGATTTACAAAATTAAAGAAAAAGATAAAGTAAACATAGGCGAGTGTTCCATTCGATGTGTCTTATACATTGCTTTCAGCAACAGAAATTGTTTCGTCCCTTACTGGTATTCTCGAGCTTCTCAAAATAATGTTGGTTTTCATTATTTCCCTTTAAAAAGTGAGTTGATTGTCGTAAATGGCGAAAGCGTAAACACAAGAAAACTCTGGATTAACAAACTTCGCATTTGCATGTTTGATCAACGAATATGCTCGTCTGTTCGATGCATTTATTTTATTTTTTTTCCTGAAAGAGGATAACGTTAATCCAGGTTTCTTTTTCTTTCTTTTTTTTCTTTATTATTTCGTGGGAATTTGTAAGAATATGTTGTTTTTTTTTTTAATTTTAAATCTTAAGCTTGAAAGAAGGATTTGATAACAGAAACAGAAGAATTAGGGCTTCCATCTCCGCCTGGTTTAAAAATAATTCATTTAACTAATCTTATTTTACTGCAGCATTTAGTTGAAATGGACAGTATGCAAAATATTTTCTTGAATATATTATCGTAGAACGAAATGAAAAATGTTTGACGCTGAGAATTTTCATCGCCAAAATAGTGCTCCAACTTTACTTTATTGCTTACATTATCAGCTGAAGAGTTTCGCTAAAAATTTGTTTAGGGTTATAGTTTTAGTATTAGTGCGAGCTTAGAACCCGTGGCGAGATTTCGCATGTCAGTTATAAACCATTTTTATTTTTTATCATGTGTGGATAAAAATTGTAGAAGGATTACAGAATTCGATAAGTTTAAAGAAATAATGCAGGATTAATTAAAAAGAAAACTACCACCATGTATCCGTGATAATTTTATTGATGATGCATGACAGAATTAAATCATAATTCAGAAATTAGAAACATGCGAAACAGAAAAAATTAAAATTAACCGATTCGGCAATTTGAGAAATAACTCAGCTACAAATGTAAAACAATTAGCGCTAGCCAAACAAGACAAAGAAGTATCATCTTCCTCTTTTGATAACACTGGTAAACAAAGGTTTTGTTACATGAAATATTTATAGTGTTCTTATGGCCACAATGAAAATGTTAAGAATTGATAAATATCGATTCAACATTGTGGAAATTGCTGCTTACAATACGAACTTCAAACTTTGCATTAATTTCTAACGTTTAGTAATGCTTCTTGAGTTCTCATTTCTTTCTACGTAAACCAGAATATCCACAAGACTTTAAAAATTAATTTGAAAAGAATAAAACAAAAAAGTCATGCATACAAACAAAAATTACTAGTCTTATTAGCATTTTCTACGCTAGGGCATGCGTTTGTTTTACCTTTTTCATACGCCATTAGACGGTGGCTGCAGTGCCCCCTATAGTTTGTTGGAGTTGCGACTTGCTTGTGAATAAAAAAGAATAGAATCAAACGTGACATAAAAGCGAGTCGTATACAGAAGGTTATTCACTCTTATAAAAATGCGCTTCCCGTTAAATATTCTGATCTTTCGAAATGCTTTCCAGATATTAAAGAACGCAAGAAAAGCTTTTCAAGAAGTCAAAAGGCTGAATGTCGAAATTATACACATCATTCTGATTCTGAGTTAAACCTCTTCAGAAAACAACACACAATCGCAGTGCGTCATTTGTTTTCTAGATATCACGGGTTAACATAATCTCGTTCGATGACATGGAGAGATTGATTGACTGGTAGGAGATAAATGCATTATTTGAGCCTTTCTGACAACTGAGATTCTATTCGTGAAACTCCGAGTGAGCATTGAAAGTCGGTAGTTTTGAAAAGTAACGGATATTGCGACGATGAAAAAGTTCAATAAATTTTCCGATCTGGAAACTTGAAGATAAATGAGTATTTACAGTTCAATTTTGTCAAAATGAAATAAAAAGTATTTTGCGCATCAGAAATTCTTTTCGAACTGATGATTTTAGATTTCTTTGTTAATCGTTATTGAATAAAAAATATTTATCAATCCGAATCTTTCTGCATTTATGGTTTGTTATGTTACGTAGCGTTAAGTATCTAAGAAATGGGGAATGGATGGCAAGTTTGAAATTTGACAGTTGTGCAGTTTGTGCCAGAAATTAGGAATGTATTTGCAATTCGCAGCTCTTGAGCTTGGATACGCCAACTTGCGATTATTTGAGGTATTAATCAAAGAGGTAAAACGTTTCAATTTTGCACGGACAAGGCAGGTGTTTTATTGGTCAGATGGAAATGGATTAAACTTACACATTTAGTTACAAGTTAATTTTAGCATTTTATTCAGAATACAACACATTCGGCTGTCGATACTTGGAAAAGATCCTAGAAATCACTCCACGACAGTCGGAGGAGCTTCAGAATCACGTAGATGATTTCATAATTTTTATTACAGCTTCAGTATAAACAAGCCCGTCATTTGAATTTTTCCGAGGTGGGAGGGGGGGGGGCAGAATGGTGTATACACAATGAAAATTTTACTGAGAACGGCCTGTTTACAAAATATTTAAGTAAGTAAACTCCTAATTAGCTTTCCCACCTTTAAAAAAAAATTTTTTTTTTTTCAAAGATTTTTTTGACTAACTGAATGTAAATAAATTCATACATTTTAACTAGCACATGCGCAAAAGTTGATTTCAGACTTTCCTATCTATTTATTTCCACTCCCTTTCAATAACATCACTCTTTCAGGATCACGGAAACCTCACTAGTTGAAACCTGATTTTTAAATTTACACAACACACACATTTAGATGTACACAATTTACTGATTTTTAGACCTACCCTACATTCTGATTTTTAGATCTACACTGCTTACGTGCATAAACGAGTGACCTGACCAGTCTTGAAAAAATTCGTCTCCCCTCTCTAAAGCGTTTTCGGTGCAACCTAGCTTGCTCTGTTGCTGCTAATTTGCTTGCACGAACTGATCCCGTATGTCTGTAATCCGTTTGCATCCGCGAATTCGCTAATCCGCAGTTACCGCGCGTCCATTTTCCGTGGATAATCGAGAGTTTGCTGTAATCATAAAAAATCTTGTTATTGTCAAAGGAAAGTGCCATTCACTAATTCCCTAAACTCAGGAAAGTTCTCGGGCACGAATAGGTAATTGTTCCTTTTAATCAGTATAATGCCGCCTGCCGGCCTGCTATGTCTAGTGGTCAGAGTAGTCTGACTACGACAGGGAGGTCCGTGTTCGAATCCTGGCTCGGACGTGGAAGAACTTTCTCTCTCCTGCCTTGTCCTTTCTTTGTGTGAATGTATTGTTGTACTGTGTTGTTTTGCTACCCTATAAACGGGTCCCTATGGCATGTGTGTACTGTGGATGTGGAAGTCAGACTTCACACCGAAGTACGGAGTAGTAGTTTAAAAAGTGAAGCACCGCCCCCCAAATTGCCAACTTAGCAGGAATACGACGACAACAACAATCAGTATAATAACAGTCAAGACAACAGCGATACGGCGATAGTAACGCCAAGATGGTCACCTCTGCGACAGGAAGACGACTCGATCTAATCCGAAGCAGCCGGGTTTTGGAACAATGCTTCTGAACCGGTTGCTAGGACTTGCATTTTTTCTTCATTTTTATTTTTTCACGATTCTTTTCTTATGGGCTGCTCTCTCTTCCCGCGTTCTCTACATCTGCCGTCTAGAGGAGGTCAGCGAGGCTGCCTGACTACTCCACTCCACTCTGTTGCGTCATCAAGGGGAAGGGATAGATAGTTCGAGCGAAACTAAAATACCGACCTCGAACCAGAACGCGGGTGGGAGGGGGAGGCACGTGCCCACATTTCTCCTGCTTCGTGCAGCGCGTGGTTTATTATGAGCCGAACCCCCTTTTCACGATCTTCACTTGGGTTCATATTATCATAATGATTCTTAATTTCTCAGGAAAAGAAAGGCAAAGCGAGAAATCTCAATTCATGTGCACACCAAATGACAACTGAATTGAATTTCAAAGAGAGAAAATATTAACTGCTTTCAATGGTAATGACAACAAAACAAACAGTTCTTCAACACACATAAACAATGCAGTGGCGCAGCAAAGGGGGGGGGGGACAAAACCCAGAGTCATTGGTTTTAACACAAATGCAATTTTTAATACAGCAGTTTATGCATATAAAAGGGTTGTTTTGATTAAAAAAAGAAAAGAAAAGAAAACAAACAAAGACCCTTCAGAAGGTAATGTTGATGAAAAAATCCCCTTCAGGAGGTATTTTTCATCTAAAAACCCTCTCCAGAAGGTATTTTTGATTTTAAAAAACCATCCAGAAGATATACATAGAGATGAGGTTTGGGGTATCATGTTATTGAATTTTACAGGTTAAAAAAAAAAAAAAATCAAAACTGGTACAGCCTGAACCTGTACCTGTTGAAACTATATTTATGTTTAATCGAAAATCAAAGTAATTTCTTAAAGATTTATGAAAAAAATGCAACTTCTTCGGAATTGAAAAATAAATGACTAAAAGAAGAGAACTTTCAAAGAATGAATCTAAAATCTCGTCAGACTTTAAAAGAATATTTTAATCTAATACACCACCATTTGAGGTCGGAATGTGATATGGGTCTAGCTTACCAATTCATTGATTTGAGTGAAGATCTCCAATTTCTTCATAAAGACTGAAAAGAAGGATGATCTGCTGCTTTTGGTTACCCAAATAAACCTCATGAAGTTCAATGGACAGACCATCTTGGCTACGCACGTTTTCTGGGACATTTGACCTGTCAGAAATTTCTTTAAAAAAAAAAAAAAAACTGAAGGCCTCCCAAAAAACATTTCCAATGGCAAAGAAAGAAAAACAAAAAAGATATGAATTGAATATTGCATTATTTCTAAATAGAAATATCTTCTCCCCAAGTGTTTGTCACAAATGAAAAGCAAAAAAAAAAAATTTTAAATGTGTATAAAATGAAAGTTGTATCAAAAAACATTTAAAAAATAAATTAAGTAAGAGAGACAGAATTATAAAATAAATATCATCTTTAAGAACTACTGTTCATTTTTTAGACACGTTCGTTCATGAACGACACACATCCAGAAAATTAACGTCTAAATCTTCTCTCACTCCGTACTCTCACTGGAAGCTATCATTATTAGCGCAAGTTGAAAGTTAGCTTATCGTTGATAGTGATTCATAATCATTTATGATCAAGATAAACAGTTCCCTAACAACAACAACCAAAATCATTTCGCCTACAGAAGGAAGCAAGAGTCATATGTCTCCGACAGCTACCCTACATGGAAACGGGAATCAGCTGAGTGGGAGCTGAAACGGGGATGTTTTAGGAAGTGCTGTGATAATCTTCAAATTGGGGTATTGTGGCTGGGAGATTATCAAAACTGCCCATCAGAGAGAATAGAGAATATACTATAAACGAATGTAATAGCGTTTATTGTGAAGTGAAATTGATAATGTAGCGACTCGAGGATGCTACATTTTCAAAGGATTTTATGATCATTTTTTATTTTAATACATATTATCGAAGATTTCTTACTGTTTAATGCACACACAAGAAAGCCACAAGCATGCGGACACTTTCAACAATTAGCACTTTTTCGATTTTTTCTGCAGCTATTGTTTAAAGAGTAAGTACACTTGAGTTCACGCTTTCCAGAAAAATTTCAATCACGCATTCATTTTGTGGACAAGCAACAAATTGAAGAAGCAAAAAATTTTTTGTACATTATCCTAAGCCGTAAAAAGCTAAGAATGAGCTAAAATCTTCACAAATTAGATTTACTTGGATGATCAATGCTTGAATGGGTTTTCGTAAAAGTATCACTTATATTCACGAAGACAAGATAAAAACATCAATTACCTTTGTAAATCGTAAGCTTTTGGCTCATAACAGGATGTCTTCCAAGTCATTTTACTAAACTTAAGATAAAATTTGACAGCTTACAAGAGAAACACTGTACAAAAATTTGAATTAAAAATATTGAAAATTCGATAAAGTATGAATCAGATTTTCACTGCTGTTGCTTGAACAGACCCGACTCTAGGGGCAAGCGACCTAGGCTGCCGCCTATGGCGGCAGATTTTAAGGGCAGAAAATTTCAAAATTGATTTTTTTTTCATTTTTTTAAAAGTTTTAAATATGTTTCAAAGCCATAAGATACGCAGCTTTAATGTTGAAAAAATAACAGTTTAGAGTTTGTACCAGTGTTTGAATATGGAAACCATAGTTCGGAATTCAACTAGAAATTCAGTTTAATTTGAGAGGTGGCACATTATGCGATTTAAAAGTCTTTGGAAAATATTAATACATGTTTCAGTGCCACAATATGAGCTACTTTAATGTTAAAAAAGTTTAAAATGTGTATCAGTGTTTTGATATGTAAAAACCAGTTTGGAATTTAACTACAAACTCACTTTAATTTTAAGGGCGGCAGATTACTTGATTTATTTATCTACTAGCGGCTTTCCACGGTTAAGTCAATAAGAAAATAAAAGTTAAGTCAAGTGACGCAAGTTCAACAACTGGGCTCAAATTATAGAAAAAAATATATACTGTAAAATTTCCCGTCAAAAAATTATTCTTAAATTTTGTTAACGGTTAATCTTTAAGTTTAAGTCCTGAATAAATTAAACGCAACCCTCCATTAATGCAACTAAAATCCTTAATTATCTTATGCTGGCAGTATCAAAAAAAAAGGCAAAAGGGGACATTTTTACCTCAAAGCAAAAGCAAGAAATTTGTTTGTTCACAAATGAAAAAAAAATGGCAAGGGATCCAAAATGATTTTATTCACGGCTATTTAAACTGAGCTCGTTGGCAAACGGTAAATTTCCGACTTGATATGGATGTTCCATTAGGCTTAAAAATTCTTATAACTCTTTTCCTGGTGATTTACAACCTTTTTTTTTTTTTTTGAAATTCGGAGGAAATGAATCAACTTTAAGGGTATTTTTCACGGGCTTTCGAACGAGACCTAAGTCAAGAAAATCGGATCATTATTTCGGGTAGAAAAAGTCATTTAATGCCATTTTGCCTCAAAAAATTTTATGAGATTCTGGGAAACACTTTTTCATATACATTTTTACGATTAAAAGTGTTACTTTTTAATTATTATTGTAGAAAGAAGTATCGACAATGTCTTATAGTTTCCAACAAGCACTTTCGATAAAATGTATCTGAAAAATGTAACATCAAACATTTCATTTAAACACATTTCAGGCGTACTGGTTCTCCGCCCTCCTGCTTCATTTACTCCCCTTTCTATAAGAAAATATGAAAATTGAATTTTTAGTAATACAATTTCGAAAAATCTATGAGGAAGGAATCTCTGAACCTCTTTCGGTACCATCATTGAAGACTGAATCTCTCTAGGACTTCAGTTTCTAAAAGTTTCCAGTGGAGAGCCCTAGTATCTCCTTTTCCCCTGACATTACTAAGATTGTCTACAATTGCGTTTTCGGAACTTCAATTTCGAAATGATGTAAGGGAGATATAAATCAAATAAAAAAATGATCGAATACAATTTCTGAGTCATATTATTTTCCATAACGGCCGCAAATATGGTAAGTAGTCGCGTTTTAAAGACATCAATTCCGAAAAATTTGCAGGGAAGGTATTCAGAGAATTTCGAAAATGTGTGTGTGTTTCCCGGGGAGAACCCCTGGACCCCTCTATTTCTACGTGCTCCATCTTCGAGTACTGACCGACCCCTGTCCAAAAGTTTAATCACCTCATTCTCTCCATATACAATGTATACACGATGTATGTTAATACAATGTATGTTAGATATGATTGAAAAAATTGCTGGGAAAAAGAAAGAGATGGAATGATTTTGACGTCCATTTCAAATGAGGAAATATTTTGCCCCTCCCCCCTAAGATTATTTTCTGGTTGCGTCAATTGCTTCTGCCTCCTGGATCCCAGACACTTCCCTCTATGAGCCTCTGCTCCCCCTTGTTTTACACCTTGTTGTGCTATACTGATTGCAACTTGTTTAGAGATTCCAAACCCGTCCCGCCATTGTTTTAAAAAATAATAAGTTTTTTATTTATTTAGTTTTAAAGGACAAATGGGAGAAAAGCAACAGTTTGAAGTCACGGGATTACTTTTAATGTACCAGTCTATCTGGAGTATTTGATACCGGAAAAGCAGTTTTAAGGCTGGGATATAAGTTAGGATTTTATTTCTATGTTTCTACCGATTTGTATTTGAATAACTTATTTGAGAAAGAACAATGGAGGGGGGTGAGGGAGGCACTTGTCAAGCTCGCCTAGGGCGGCAAAACCACTAGAGCCGGCCCTGTGCTTGAAACAGTAAAATTTAAACTTCCCTAGAACCCTGTTATCAACACATACTGCCTATCTTAATATTTTATGTAAATGTAAGGACTGTTTTGACCCTTTTCCTCCTTCACGCCCGAAGGCAAGTTCTGGTTGTTTGTCGTGTACGAAAATGCCAATTCCTTTACAAAACGCGACGGGAAAAGGTGTTGTTAAGCATGAAAGAAAGAGCGAATATGCACTTCTGAAAACTCCTTGAAGTGCATAACCAGGGCGCCCTAAACTTAAATTTTTGGGAGGGAGAAAATTCTCAATTTGCCGAATGGAGCCCCACATATTTCCGAATGAGGCTCCAAAATTTCGTCGAGTTGTGATAATGTTGCCGAATGGAACTCCAAATATCGCCGAATGATGAAAATTTTGCCTAATGGAATTCCAAATTTTGCCGTATGATGATAATTTTGCCGAATGGAGCTCCAAATTTCGTCGAATGATGACAATTTTTCTGAATAGGATTCCAAATTTTGACGAATAATGACAATTCTGTCGAATCGTCAGACAAAATTTGCCAAATAACGAAATTTTTGGGAGGTCATAGTGACCTCCAAATTGGAGTGTCCTTGCGTATAACAAATTGCTGAAAATTATTAAAAAAATCGTACCAGAATTGCATTGTTCTTTGCTAAACGTTAAGTATGTTCGAATTAGAATGTCGTGTCTCGACAAACACGACCAATGCAATTGGAGAATAAATAATAGACCATTCAATCTCTTTCTTCTCTCGTACTCTCCGAGCAGCGCAAAGGGGAACGTAAAAAAGATGACATAACGGACAATTCTCATGTTCAGCGAACCGGCGAGTTATTCGCCGCACGAGAGAGGGAAACGAATGATTGAATCGTATTAGTCACTCCTTCCCTCCCTTTTGCGTGGTCATAGGGGGAGGGAGGTGAAAAGGGTCCATTGATTGCGGCTGCGATCAGATAGATCTTGTGGCTGCAGGATGAATTGCTGGTGAACATTCCGACCACTAAGATAAAACAAGGTGGTGGAAACACTGATTCATCCTCTCGATCTCAAGTATTTATGCAAACAAGCAAATGCAACAACAAGCTGGACGAGATTGACGATATCAATAAAATCTCACTTTTAATGAGTATATCACAGCCACTTCAGCGTCCAAAAATGAGTTACTGTCGTCTCTGGTTAAAAATCTGTTGCTATGATGAAGAGCGATTTTTTTTTTCCGGTCATTTTACGCCATAGCTAAGTCAACGAATGATAATACTTAGTGTGGAAATAATGTTTAAGAATGGAGTAAAGGACAGTTAATCAGTAAACGCGATTGGCAACATGAGGGCCTTGAAATTAGAACCAATGATGCACGCAGAATGCTTCAGACTTAAATTTCATCATCTGTCGTTACCTCTGTGAAGCCAGTATGGAAGTTAAACTAAAAATAAGGAATGGATTTTATCACTATAT
The DNA here is from genome assembly GCF_026930045.1 of Uloborus diversus. Taxonomy (NCBI): domain Eukaryota; kingdom Metazoa; phylum Arthropoda; class Arachnida; order Araneae; family Uloboridae; genus Uloborus; species Uloborus diversus. The sequence continues at coordinate 79,760,108 of NC_072731.1, read as the reverse complement.
GTGAGTTCACACCCCTCCCAATTCCAACCCCCCCCCCCCCCCCCAGTTTTCTTTAGTTTGAGCAATCACGAATTGCTTATTATCTTCACTTGACCAAAGTTGATGTTACTCTGATTTTTCAGATTGCCATGGCGACGGAGAATAAGTCTGTCTCTTGTTTTTAAATATTTTATTAAGAGGACAAATTTTTGTCGCCATGGTTAAAAATCGTTTGCGTTCATTCAAGGCTTAACTTAAGCATAAAACTGAACTCTGCGAACCCCACTGTCCACCAGCCTCCGCGAACGAACCGCTCCTGCGGTGGTTGGCGTCTATCCCCTGTGCACATACACAGGGCCCGATTAAGATATCAGGCAGAGTTGGGCAAATTTTAATTCTATGAACAATTAAAGATTAACAATTGATTAATTGGTAAACGTGACCACTACAACTAACAATTGATCAATTGTAATTGTGGAAAATTACAATTAACAATTATTAATTGTTAATTGTAGTTTGCTGCAATTAATAATTGTCGATTGTTTTGTGAATTTTAATTAAAATTAAATCGTAAAGAAAATATTGATTTTTATAATATACTGTTACAGGCGACAGGTCTACCTGGGACGTGGACGCTGGACGGGTACCACATTATTATCTATTTAAATACACATGTTAGCAACTAATAAAAGATCAATGCTCAACAGTAACTTGATTACGAGCAATAAATTATTTACTGCAGCATATTGCTTTTCTCAAAAAATCTTATGGCTCCAGCCAAATTTCCTCAGAAAAGGTATATTTCAATTAAAAATTCAAAAACATTTTTTTCCTATGTTTTTTTACGAATAAAAGTCTAAATAACATCTGACAGTAATTTCAGAAATGTATCTTAATTATGTATATTATTAAAAAAAAAAATTAAAACAGAGCGGTCTCTGAGACCTCACGTGTCACGTACCCTGTTATGTCCTTCTTTCTCACATCCCCTGTTATGGGTTAAGCTAAAACAATGATTTACACAAACTTAAAACACTTAATTAAAACACAAACATTTACTACATGTGGATAAAAAGCTTGCCTAGGCGAGACTAGTTCACGCGGCGAGCAAGCAATCTGAACGAAAATACGAAATTGAATAATACTTTTGACCCTCCACTCTGCGCTGTACCTATTGATACATAAAGTTAATTGTTAGTTTTGTTTCATAAAACAATTAAAAAAATAATTGCAATTATTTTTAATTGTGATAAAAGATTAACGTACATTAATCCAATTAAATTAATTGCAAAGTGCAATTAATAGTTTAATTGCAATTAATTTAATTGCAATTACTTTTTTAATCAATTAACAAGGCAATTGAAAAAATAATTGATTAATGCCCAACGCTGATATCAGGAGGCCCGGGGCGAAACGCATTTTTCTGGGTCGGTTTGCAGCCAAACCTTACAATTTTAGCCATTGGCGGAAACCTAAAAAGCTGGGACCCTAGGCCACGGCCTCGTAGGTCTATTCGGTAATCAGGCCCTGCGTAAACACACACACACTCACACACACAACGCCTGCACACACACACTCGTGATTGCGAAAAATATGATTTGAATTCACTAGAGGTCAAAACTTCAAATTTTCTTTTTCTTTTTTTTTCAATTGAGAAAGAGTACCTTATTATAATTTAACAAAGGAACCTGAAAATGAATGCACGTGCAATATTATACTTGATGATATGCTTACTAAGTGCCAAAGTTTAACCAGGGCTTAATTTGCATGGGAGCTCTTCTCAGGAGAGAATTCTGGCTTTTTATGACCCTCCCCCAAGGGTTTCTAGTGCACCTCCATGTTGAAAGCCATGGAAAAGTGGTCGCAAGCATCTGTCGCTGCGAGCGAAAGTGACAATGTAGGTGCAGCCGCCATTTGCAGTGCGTTATACAAAATGCTGGATGATTTTCCTACCCTTTTCACAGATCTTTTTTCTTTTTTACTTCTTTTTACAAAAAAGGAAGTATTGTATTCAAAAAAATTTTCACTCAAAAATCGACCTTAATTTTCATTTTACTCATCCCCGATTGAATGTTGAGTTTTTTTATCGACTCGACCAGACGTGGATAAGTGCCTAGGAAAGTATAAACACGCGAAATATCCATTTTGACGGTTCCCGAGTTAATTACAACGAGTTTTCTCGTGACCTCCGTATGTATGTGCATATGTATGTCGCATAACTCAAGAACGGTAAGTCCAAGAAAGGTAAAATTTGGTACGTAGACTCCTAGTGGGGCCTAGTTGTGCACCTCCTCTTTTGGTTGCATTCGGGTGTTTCTAAAGGGGTCTTTTGTCCCGTTTTGGGGGGAAATCATTGTTAATTTCGATGTAAACTCAAGTGGTGTTATAATTTGGCGGACACTTGGTGATATATCGCCTGTATCTTGTTCGCCAAGTTTTGTTGCCAACTTAGCGACAAATTTGGCAATTTTTTTTTTAAATCTGGTTTTAATTTGGCCACTGTTGGTGATATTTAGAGAGTAAACTATTGAATCACATTAAAAATGTCAATAATGGGGAAATGACATTAAATTGGAGTAAAAGGAAGTCATGTGATGCACACCATCAGCTCGTTTGAAATATATTTCTTCCTTTTTTTCGTTTATCTCTCTTCAGCCTCTTTTTTTTTCTGCTCTGTTTGATTGATTCTTTTCCTGTGACGTGCAACCTTGCTCGGATTTACTTCTCCTCCCGAAGAAAATTTCTCTTTTCAGGTGTTTAAATACTGGTGTGAATTAATAAATAATACTTTCTTTTTTAAGTGTTTCTGAATTGTGCTCACAAAAGTTAGTAATGATCGAATCAGTTTTGTGCAATTTGAATTGAAGCCACATTTAAATTACACTCGTAGGAAGGTCCGTTATTTAAGGCGGCGGCTTTTAAAAGTTCGTGTTTTTCCGCACACTTTGCTCTTCTTAACCCCCCTTAGGAAAAGTTCGAAATGACGTGCCTGCTCGTAGTTTAGGGAACCGTAAAATGGTAAAGATTTCAACACCATTTCAATGGGCAAATGTTCCAATTCAAACATGAAACATAACTTTTGGCATATGTGTCCCTCGATTTGCTCTGCAGTAGTTCTTGATGAGGTTTTCAACCGCCCTTTCACACACTTGTATTTTATTAAACTAGTGATGATCGTTAAAAAAGTAGACCCGCGGATACGGATCTCATTTTTTTTTAAATTTTTTTTTTACCCAATTCAATTATCCAAGTGTAAAATTTGTTACGGCAGGTATTCCCGTCAGAATAATGGCAGTTTCTTCAAAAAATGTCAACTGTGGCAAAAATATAATCAAGACTATGATTTACTCTTTAAAGAAATCTCCGTTAAAATTGAGGGAGAGTTGGAAGGAATGGGTCAGCGCTCCATTAATGCTTAGATGGAATGTAAAAAATTAGTTCTAGCTTACTCGGTAGATGTAGGATAAAGGAGCAAGAGTGTAAAGCTGCTACTGGACAGGCTAGAAATAATTTTTCCTATTTTATTTCATCATAAATGCAGCGCTGACCCATTCCACCGAACTTCTCCGACCGACGAAATACAGAGCCGGGAACACCTTTACAAACAGTAAAAGGGAATTTAGTCTCACTTTTTTGAAGAATACCGAGAAAAACAAAAATGAAGAATAACAGAAACCCCAAATCAATAACAAAACTAATATTAAATTAAAAAAAAAAAAACAAAACATGTTCCAGAGAGCCGACCTCATATTAAGATGAATTTCGCGGTTCAGAACACTCATTTGTTAACAAATATGAACTTACAGCAGGTAAAAATTTTAAATCATTTAGCTTTTTCTCCTTATCTTCCGACTATGAAATCGATAAAAATCACGCGTATAAAGACTTAGAATTGCATTTAAAATTTACTTAACAAGATTATAGCTCCTACTATATATCAGTTGGAAGTTTCAAATAAATATCAAACACAGAAAACTTCGTTCTCTCAATTAGGGCCAACATTTTTAACATACGGGTAAATTTTTACTACCATAATTGTGAAAACGTTAAATCGGTTTTTAATTAATAACTCCCGTAATTTAATTTCTACTAAAACGAGGCCAAGTTAAGAACACTTTCTTTCGATCAAGTCACCATTTGAACGAAAACTGAACTATCAAAATCGGTTCATCTGTTTATGAGCTACGATGCCACAAAAAGACACACTAATATACACTTTTAAAACTTATTTCCCCTTCTGTTTTGCAACAAGGGGGGGGGGACAGATTGGCTTCTGAAATGATACCTTATAATTTAAATAAGGAATAAAACCTAATTTAAACGGAATTTAAGAGTCTTTTATTCAAATATTTAAAAAAAATTTTGAATAGAAATGATCCGTTTAAGATCTGTCAAAAAGTAACGGATACGGATACAGATCCTTATTTTCCCTCGGATATCCGTGGATACGGATACGGATATCCGGAACATCACTATATTAAACACGTCCCGTTTTTGCCTTGAGTTCTTGCTCCTCTCGAGGATTGGATTAAACTTTTGATTTTTAAAGTATCCCCATGTGACAGGGAAAGTAATAGTCGCAAGATTAAAAATTATTCATGCTGACAAGTTTTTTGCACGTTTGAATGAAATATAGCTTCACACCCTGGGTTGTTTTGGTGTTTAAACCCGAGAGTAGGCGCTTGTGAGAAAACAGAAAAAATAAAATGATCTGTCTCCTTATTTTACCCCATAGAATGTAGTTTCTCTGTTCACTTCCAACATATGTCTATTTACTTTTTTACTTCCTTATACAAAAAAGGAAGTATTGTATTCGTGAAAAAAATTTCACTCAAAAAGCGACCTTAATTTCCATTTTGCTCACCTCCGAATCAATGTTGAGTTTTTTTTTTTTCCGACGCTCGAAATATCTATTTTGACGATTCCCGAGTTAATTACAATGAGTTTTCTCGTGACGTCTGTATGTATGTACGTATGTGCGTCTGTATGTCGCATAACTCAAGAACGTTATGTCCTAGATAGTTGAAATTTACTAAGTAGACTCCTAGTGGGGTCTTTAATTGTGCACTTCCCCTTTTGGTTTCATTCGGGTGTTTCTAAAGGGGTCCTTACACCTTTTTGGGGTGAAATCATTGTTATTTTCGATGTAAACTCAAGTGGTGTTAAAATTTGGCGGACAATTGGCAATATATCGCTTATATTTTGTTCGCCAAGTTTTGTCGCCAACTTAGCGACAAATTTGGCGATTTTTTTTTAAATCTCTTTTTAATTTGACCACTGTTGGTGATATTTAGAGAGTAAACTATTGAATCACATTAAAAATGTCAATAATGGGGAAATGACATTTAATTGGAGTAAAAGGAAGTCATGTGATGCACACATCAGCTCGTTTTGTTATTTTAGACCAAAATAATGATTTAAAAAAATACTGGAGAAAACAGTTTTAAAAATGAGTTATAGTCATGAGGCCGGGGATGTACAACTGAAATTTAGAAATAAGAACAGCAAATGCTAAATTCTTTTAATCGTGAAAACACATCCGAAATTATACGTCTATTGAAACGAAATTATTTATAAAATTATGTTGTTGAAAACAATTGATAAAAAACTGATAGTTTGCCTGAATGAATATTGGTGATGAAAAATTACACAGGATGTTCTGTAGCATTGCCGAATAGCACAAAAAGTTACTTAAGACACAATGAGTTTTGTAAATGCATACTGACTGGTTGTTTTAACATTATTGCTTTTCTTCATATTCTAATGTTTCCCGTCTAAGAACTATTGTGCGACCCTCACCTCCCAGAAGGGAAATACTGGCTTCGCTAGTGTGGAAATATAATTAATATTCTTGAAATTGCAGAACTATGGAGTCGGACTGATTTTGGGGTGTTAAGGAGTTTGAGTCAGAGCCCGGAGTCGAAGGTTTAAAAATTCCAAGAGTCGGAGTCGGCCATTTTTCCTCCGAGTCCGCAACCTAGCTCGTCATTTTGACGTTTGCCATGGGGGAGGGGGAGTCAAAAGGTGCAAACTCAATGCAAATTATGGCGAAAAACAACCAAAACCACGCATCTGTAAAAACAAAAAGGCAGGAGAGGGGTCAATTGCCGCCTTAGAACCTCCTAAATGACGGGCCGGTCCGCAACTCTGCCAGTGCTTCGGATTCAGAGTCGGACAGATTTGGGGTAAAAGGAGTCGGAATCGACCATCCCCCCCCCGACTCCCTAGCCCCGTGAAATCGAAAGCGACGAAGAAGCAATCTGAGAAAAGCCCGAAATTGCAGCGACAACGTAAAGAAATAAAACCCAAAAGAAATGCTGGAGAAAAAAAAACCGAAAGGCAAGAAATAATCAAGAGAAAGAAGATAATGAAATGCCTTGAAATTTTTTTTAAATGCGCTATATTGCTTCTGCAGTTACGAAACGATATGGAAGATTGATCTGACGAAGCAAGTTCAGGAATAACGCAAACGCTTTCTCAATGCTTTTCTGACGTCACGCGCGGTAGTCAAGGTTTTTCATTCTGATGCATTCATATTTCACCACCGCCATTGTTCGAGTTTGAAACGGGGAAAAAAAGATAATAGAGATGCAATTTGTATGTAAATAGTAGATATGATGGAGTTAGAAGTTGAATGCTTCGTCCAAGTGTTTTGGATGCTCTTTCTTCCACCGTTAAGCTTATTCAACTCAAAACTGCACTCTTAAGAATTCAAGGAAATATTAAGGTTAATATTTCAGTAAAATGAAGTGTTAACAGTTCAGAAAAAAATACACCGCATTCGCCCGGAAAAAGCAAACGATAAAAGCTCCAATTAGTACACTCCATGACTTATGGTATGATGCATACAATTCCCCATTGCAGCTCTTCCCTCGAGACCCATTCAATACAATACGATATAGCTTAATAACTTGTTAAATTAAAAGTATGTACTTATTTATTTATTATTCCTTCCACAAGTGTCTCAAATACTAATTGTTTAAGTATATTTAATTTTTAATATTGTGTTTTAGTTCGTTTTAGTAGGATAAGGAGTGATGTCATACACCTCCGTTACCTAAACACAAAATGCCATTCCTCATTAACACGTGGCAGTAATGACATCAAATTTTATTTTCCATGATACAAGGGAGCCCCCTTGTTTATTTTCAGCCATAGTTGAAGTAGTGAGTTTTTTGTCGAAGAACAAGAAAATAGATTTTGCTTTAAAAACCTAGTGTGGTTATTCTAACTTTTCACCTCCGTGAACTTGAATTTCAGGGATGTAAATTACTGTAAAAAAAAAGAAGTGAACATATTTTAATATGCTTAACATGTGCAGATTGTAGCAACGAAGAAAATAAAAAATCCCTGAAAAATGTATCTATTAGGCCTATATTAATACAAAATTCCTCACCTCCGTGACAGACCTTATCAATGTCCTTATTTCCGAGTTGAAAATAAATGATGGAAGGGAAATACATCAATAATAGGCATTCTGCCAAAATTATAAATTGCCACTACATCCTCAAATTTACTAAATACAATTTTTTAACATACATTTGAAACCACTAATTAAGCCGTACTTTAATTAAGAGGACTTAATATTATATTCCCACTAATCATTAAAATAGCTGATTGTATGCACAATTAACAAAATTACTACTTTGATATTAAATTGGCCTCGATTTTTAAATATTAAAAGTTTTTTTTTTTTTCGTGAACAAGGCATTTTTATTTATTTTTTTTATTTATGAGTAAAATAATTGGAACTTAGCTGGGCCATTGTTTATGGTTACTTCTAGTAGTACTTTCATGTAAGAATGAAATTAAAAAAAAAAAAAAAGTTTCGAAATTGAAAAGTATTTGCGTTCAAAAATTACGTTTTCTGGAGAATGACCCATATAAAGGAAAGTGTTTGAAAACAGAAATACGTATTTGCTTCAAGGTTACAAAATTGGCAATCGTCATTATCGGAAAAAGAAAATTTCTCGTCAGACTAATTTTAGAGAAAATTCAAGTTTCCAAAATTACACATGCTCTAAAAGTTTGTTTTTTCTGCTAATAAAGACAAAAAAAAAAAAAAAAAAAAAAACTTTCACTTATTTAAAAAAGAAAAGAACTCTTTGCTGATAAAATGAATTTTTTCTAAAAATGAGTGGTTTGAACTCAATAACTTTTCGAAGAATTCCGTATTTTTTTTGCTCTCAAGATCTATTTTTACATTACTTGGGTTATTATAGTATTGATATGATAAATGAAGAAATTGATTTCGCTCGATTATTCTTGAAAGGGAGGAGAGAATATTCTTTAAAATTGTTCTCTGCCTAGTAATCATATTGCGGTCAGTGGACAGCTGCATGTAAGAGAAAGGGGGAGGGGCAGGAGAACTCTGAAAACATGGTAAACAATGTTAAGTTATTTTAAAATCAGAAGTTATTGCTTATATGTCTATCTTATACAAAGGAGTGCACGGGGGGGGGGGGGGAGGACACCTGTTGGCCCGAGCCTGAAGGGGGCCCAATATTTTTAAAACGACGCGTGAAACATAGATGTAAACAATATGAAGGGGGCCGTAAAAGACATTTGTGACCGCCCCCAAAATTTCTGTGCATTCCTAATCTTATATCGTGATTCAAATGATCCTCTTGTTAACGAAGACCAAATCCTGCCCCCCCCCCCCCTCCGCAATGTGCTTTTGCAATCTATTTATCAAGCTTCCCTTTCAATAGTTGAACTATGCCAGTTATTTGATCTTTGATTTATTCAGCTGATATCAATGCTTCAGAGCTCAGATCGTGCACGTCAAAAGATCAAAACAAAAAAGGATACTTAGTAGAAAAAAGAAAAAGCCATTTCTTTACACAATCTGGTTTGCCCCTTTTGGGTTATCGAATCATGGAAACGGTGCCAAGAATCAAGAGTGGATTAAAATAACGTTCCTCTCTAGTGATTTAGAAAGACTTTTACCTTCAGTTCTCGCCAAGCATTTCCTCGCCAAGGCAAACCTGAATGTGACATCGGTTTGCTGGTTTCGAAAGATTAAAGGAATGTGGCGTGAATGGAACTCCGCTGTTCAGGTTGCCAAATCCTGTCAAAAGATTTGATAATTTAATTATATGGTCTCTAATACATTCAGTCTTACGAGATTTGCATTTGAATATCTTTTAGTACTTGAATTATCTTGTTAAATTGACCATTACTATTGGATTTATCATCATTAAAAGAGAATTATCCTCCAAAATTAAAAGCTCGGTGATGTATCAAACACAAACATTAGATATTCTATGGTGAATACAACATATTTTTCAATTTGTTTTGCTAATTCTGAGTGAATTAATGGGTGGATTTGGTTGAATCAAATTAATAAAATTCATAATTTTTTACATTTCCATCTTTTCATGTAAACAGTCTTATGATTGCAAATTTCTATGAACTACATTTATGCAAAAGAAATACTTCTTTGCCTCTCCATATAATGATACAAAATATGAGCTGCGTAAGAATCTACAATTAATAAAAAATCGAAGAATGAGGGAATATATATATATATATATATATATATATATATATATATATATATATATATATATATATATATATATATTTTCTTTAAACATAGGAATATTCCATTGAATTCATTATTAATGGGATACAATTCCATTTTGTGAATTATATTATTTATTGTATTATTAATTCTTTTATGAGTATTATACTGGGATATTATTACAGTACATTCATTATTAATGGAAGGTATGTTCCATTAATTTAAGGGGACACACACACACATATATATATATGTTTAGAAGTTTTTAAAATGTCAGTAAATCTTCAAATGATAAAAATAAATGAGTTCTTTTGTGCCAAAAAGTAAAATTAAAATCAACGACATTAAAAACACAAATTGGCAGACATTTGTTTTGGAGTTATGGAGTTACAATAAACTTCTTTAATGCAACAAAAAAAAAAAAAAAGTTAGATGATGGATATAAAGACATTTGACAAGAATTATTTTTGATTTTACGTTTAATCTTCAAGATTTTGCATCGTGTTGAACTTTTCATATATTTCCTTCTATAAATTGTATAGGAACATAGTACTTTTTCCATCTTTTTAATTTTAACGAGAAATATTCTCCAATTTAACTATTAGGATTAGTTTCCTTTGCGTTAAAATGTTTCTAACACTAGTTTCGACACATACTCTATAAGGAATAATAACTGACAGTAAACACCACACATCTGGTAAATTAACAATTTGTTGTTCTGTGGAAAGCTGTATAGCATACTTACCGCCCACTTTATCAATTTTAGATGTCCGTAGTTTAAATTTACTTAATATCTCTTAATAGTTTTCAGTTTGTGTTTCTCAATTATTAAAGATTTCATAGCCTTATAGTTAAAAAATTTTATTTCCGAAACTTAATTTGCTCACGGTAGCTCAGGTGCTGCACTTCTCCTCAGGTCAATGTAAATGTTTACATATTAGGCGGAATTCACACTATTTACGCACGAAAATAAACTTTGAAGACCATGTGGTTCCTGTACTTTTGTTTGTCATAGAAAGAGAATGGCCTAGGTTTTTTTTTGAAATAAGATGATTTCTCTACCAGGAGAAAAATATTTGTTCCCTTGCTAACAGGATTTCAGTGAATTTACTTTAATTATTTTCTCCTCTATCTTTTTCAATTAACGTTTTAATGCAAATTCAATTACTTTATTTTGGAATGAGCTATAGTGTCTTTATTTTCTTTTCTGTTTTCTTTCTTTTTTTGCTTTTTCATTCCTCTATTTCCTTCTTCTTTTCCGTTCTTTCTTTTTTGTTTTTTCTTTCTTCCTTCCCTTACATTTCTCTTTCTTTCTGTATTTTAATTTTTCTTTCTTTCTTTTATTTATTATTCTTTTTATTAACCTTTACTTTATGCGTTATACTTTTTTTTGTCTCACAATAAAGAAAAATATTGGCATAAGGTATTGTAACAAATATCTTTACGGCACTGTAAAAATTAATGAAATCCTGCACAAAAAGAAAGAAAAAAAAAAGGATTTATTTGTCAAACAAAAGGGGGGGGGGGATCGAAATTACAACGAAAAAGTATTTGAATGTGAAGGAGTCAAGGTATCAATATAAGTTTATTCAGGAAACAATGCGCGCCCAAAATGTTTTATTGATTTCCCCCATAAAAATATTCAGTGAAAGTATTTTGATTCTATATTTATATCTCTGATAGCTCACGGACTTGAGTTATGTGGAAAATTTAAATAATTGAATTTATTACCCCTGTGTATGGGTTTAAAAACATAGCTTTAGGTTTATTTTGCCATTTCTTTCACATTCTTTAAAGTTCTTTTTTCCTTATGAGTGCGTCTGTTACCGATTCTCCTGCGATTAGAAATTAAAAAGTGACTCTATAAATAGAATTCTAGTGTTTCTGAACTTTCTTCTTATTTTGCTTGGAAAAACTTCTGGATTCTCATTCACCGACTTCGCTACAGATTACGATTTATTTATAGTTTGGACTTAAAAATACCTTTTTCAATTTACGGAGAAGCTTTCCCCTTGGCTAAGCTCTAATTTTCTCCATTGCCCAAACCGGCACTAAAAATACCACAGCCCCCACCTCCCAAGTAAAGAATCCCACTGGCTGTTTAACTGGAACCGTACTTGCAGCTGAAACAAAAGTGCATCTGTCAACATCATCTATGTTGTGAGTGTCTGTGAGAGAAGATAAAAGTGTACGAAGTTACGAGTCAAAAGAAAACATTCCAAGAGCAGAGATATGCTCACGCGTGTATATAAACAAACCCCCCCCCCCAAGCCGATGAATTTTCAGCTTCTTCTTATGTGTTTGCTTGCATTCTCATCACCCCCTTAAATATGGTGTTATGGCTTGTGTAAAGTGGCTACGAGGCTTTTCTCTTTTATTTAACAACGAATCACAGATAGTTTGTGATTCTTTGTTAAATAAAAGATGAGGTTCCTTTAAATATTTTCTCGTTAAAACATGCGTTTAAGCGGTTTGGGTATTTTTCTGGAAAGATGGTTTAAAACTTCAATGCATCAAAACAAACCGCTATTTTCAAATAAATTTAAATATATGTATTATAAAATGGCGAATGTAATTTGCAAGCAGGGAAAAAAAGAAGTCATAAAGAAACATTGAAAAGGAAGAAAAATACTGTTTTATAGAACTCCCTTGTGCGATTAAAGTAATATTTGCAAAAATATGTAGACTATTTAATGAAATGAGCATACTGTCTACTGTGTCACTCAAGAATTCATCCCTAGCAGGGTTCGTTGATGTAAATCAGCTTGATTAAAATCATGATTTAAATCAAGTATTTTTTTTAAAATCATTGATTTAAATCAAGTGATTTTTTTTAAACAAAATCATTAATTAAAATCAGTTCTTTTTATTTTTATAAATTATTTTGCCATTTTTAGGATGTTGCTTTAAATTTAACTTACGCTGCATTATACAATCTTAACTTCAACAGGCGAAACGATATAGATCCCTTTTTCAGTGTGTGAAACAGATTTTCACTCTTGCTTTTACGCCAAAATTACAGTTCAATTCAGTACAGAACCAAAGAAAAATTAGCAGTTTTTCTTATACACCATCACTAAAATAGTAAAGAAAAGTAATTACTCAACATATTCTTTTACACCCATAAAACAAAATTTCTTCTTATCTAAGTATTATAACTTATTTATCTTTACTAATAATAAAGCTGAAAGTCTCTCTGTCCGGAGGATGTCTGTAGGATGTCTGTGACGCGCATAGCGCCTAGACCGTTCTGCCGATTTTCATGAAATTTGGCACAAAGTTAGTTTGTAGCATGGGGGTGTGCACCTCGAAGCGATTTTTTGAAAATTCGATGTAGTTCTTTTTCTATTCCAATTTTAAGAACAAAATTATCGTAAGATGAACGAGTAAATTACGAAATTATCATAACGTGGAACCGTAACATGGGCACAAGCCAATTGGTGAGATTGGAAATTATCATAACGTGGAACCGCAAAATGGGTACAAGCCAACTGGCGAGAAAATTCACCACACATTATTTGTAAATATACAGGCGAACCAAAAGACCTTTTAATTTTTCTATTACGGGCAAAGCCGTGCGGGTACCACTAGTAAATTTATAAAATGTATTGAATAGGTAGAGAACTTATGTTAGTTTAAAAAGTAAGCTGAATGGATTCATCTATTGTATGAAATATATTATGTTTACATAATTTATAAATGTAGTACAAATAAATTTAAAGTAATTAATAACTGTAAATATCTGAAGATTTTAAGAAAATCAAAAACATCTTATTTCAATTTTTAAAAAAAGTCCGATTAAAAAAAAAAAAAAAAAAAAAATCCGACTTTTTTGATTTAAAGGGGTATTCTAGTCAAAAAAAAAATCTTTTTATATTTTTAAAGTTTAGACCTTCAAGAATAAGCCTCTTAGAGGATTTACGGAAATTCGAATTATTTTCGGAGTTATAGTTAATTTGATTAAGATCAAGAAAAAGCCAGCAAACGAGATCAGCAGCGTGACAAACGCTCCGAGGTACAAGTTTCCGAAGCTTGAAAAGAAGGCAGAATTGCTCTCACACGGCTGAAAGATCTGCCAAAATGTAGCTTTTGAGGTATAGGAAGAAACAATGTATAAGGCAGGGATGGTTGTTCAAAAAATATAAGTTACTAGATAAGATACCGTTAAACTACTCAGACTGCCGAAATGCGACTGCAAATTTTAAACGCATTTTCTCGAACCTTTTTTTTTTATCAATACGATTGACAAGGTATCACAAGTTCTAATGCACCGATTTATTTGAAATTTGGTACACACTTTCTAAATACTATCAATTTTGTCTCCACGTAGGGGTTTCTGTATTTTTGTTTATTTACAATTTTAAAAAAATTACTAAATTTGAAAAAAGGATAACAAAAATAACCTTTTTTTCTCTCAAAAAGACGACATTTTATGCTTTTTTTTCCAGACAATTCTACATCCTTGTTTGACAAGAATCAACCTTAATTTCATGTTTCAGATCACCAGGGGGATTGGAATCTTGTCAACCAGTAGACACTTTTTTTTCTGACCCCTACTTTGCCGGTCTCTACTAATTTCAATCTTATCAAAAACAACCCTGTTGTAAAAACTTCCCCGCCAAGAAAACCTTTAACTTTTCCGCACAAAAAAGAAAACCTGCATCCTAAACCCAAAAACACTCAGCCATAAAAAGTTATGATATCTAGTTTGCCCGCCAAGTATATGCCAAACTATCATCCTCCCTCTTCTACTTTTTCATCACAGCTACTTCCATCAGAACCTCCTTCCACCTTCAACTCCTCAGAAATACGGATAGATCTTTTAAATTGTTTATCATGTTTGGCGGGAAGCTTTTTGCTCACCAAGCAACCACTTCACTTTGAAAAGGCAATTCGGGTGATGAAAAACTGATAAGGTGATTGTACGGTAATGAGTGACTTTTATTCTTTTGAATGCTTTAATTTCAAGTATGAGCGTTTTTTTAAATTCTGAGAGAAAGTCTTTTCAAAATACGTGTAAGTTTATTACTTACAAACGTGTTTGTGCATCAAACATGCCATTGAAAATCAGTTACTCAATATATATATTGATTTCATAGAAATAAGAACATAGTAATAATTAATCATACCGATTCAACTATAACGTAAGGCAATCTTTTCAACTAACGCTGTTTTTGCAGCCACACACGCTATGTAATAATGTTTCTCGGCTTTCATTTCACCATACCAAAATATCGCACATAACATAATCTTCAACACTTTTGTTAAAATGTAAAATAATCCGTTAGCTAAATTAAACAAATCTATAAACAGCACAAAATCAGTTTGTCTTTGTGCGCAATTTCAAACACTGGGCAAGTTTTACTACTTATTTCGGAAGAAAATATTTAGCATCATTTTATGGTCACCAAATATACCTCAGTATTTGGCGACAATATCTTTTTGACGAAAATTGGTAACAGACAGTTTTACAAAGTAGAAAGGGGGAGTATTATCCAAGGTATCCCAAAACGATTACCACGAATTTGGTAACATTTTAAATCGCACCAAGAACCCACAATAATTGAAATTTTACAAAATAACTAAAGCAAGCATGGTGGTATTATGGGCGGCTACATTTTTTAAAACCGTTTGTCCGAACCAATAGCCATATAAAAAAGTTTTAGACTATGTTCAAAAAAAAGAAAAAAAAAGAAAGAAATAATAAATGATAAATATTTTTTAAACAAGTAAAATTTCATATTTTGAAAATTTATTAAATTTTGATATGCTTAAATGTCGTGCTTTCGTTTCTAACTGAATACTATTTTGTTCTTTATACAGTGACTCCCAAAAGTCTTCGTACACCTACGACTTTCAACGAAATAGGCCCCAATCCATTGGTTAGAATTATTATTCCGGAATGGGTATTTAATTATAAGATCTATGATCAATTTTCAACAAAACAACATGAAAAGTTTTTAAAAAATATTAAAACTTAATTTTTTAAAAATCAAAAACCAAAAAGTGCCGGAAATTTTATCTCACAAAAGTCTTCGTACACTTTATAATATGTCTATATATTATTGAATAATCTAACTTTTGATTAAGTTATTAATTAGTAAAATATCATACAGTATTCATAACACCTTTTAAACGTCTGGGACTCGATTTTATTCTTTTTCTTTCTTTTTGTTTGCGTAATTTCTGAGTAAGTGCTCAACCACACTTCGAGTCTTACTGTTTCTAGCTCTATTTTCGTTTCAAAGCCATATTTTTGTAATCTAGCCTCCAGATATCTCTAAATACGTTACATTAAGTTAACATCTGGAGATTGAGGGGGTATTTTCTAAACTTTAAGACGATTTTCGAGGCACAGACGCAAACGTTGAAAATCGTGTGCTTCTTATCGTTATCTTGATGAAAAACAAAGTTGTTTCCAATAACCAAATTTTTGGGTAAGAGTACAAAATTGGTTTTTAAAATATTTAAAGGAACAGCATGATTCATTATTTCATCAAAAAATTACAAACTACCAAGTCCTGATGCTGATATGCACCCTCACCCTAGAACACCTCCACCGTCCTTATTAACTGATCCAAATAAGTTCTTAAGATTAAGTTCCTAATTTTTTCTTCTACATACAGTTATACAACAATTTAACCAAAAATGTTGAATTTATTTTTATCTGTAAGTAAGACGTGATTCTAAAACCTTTTAGCTTATTTAAAATTGATTTTGCGTCGAAAAGCGTTAGCTTTCTGTTTTTCGCACGACCAAGAAAATTTCTGCGGTAAGAGATCCCATTTAACCCAGCTAATCAGAGAACTTGGCGAACAATTTTAGGTGAAAGGTAAATGTAAAATGTTTCATTTAACTCTGCAGAAACTTTTACAGCACTCAAATGTGTATTTTTCATAAATTTTTTAACTTGAAATCTCCGACCACGTTTTGTCAACTTTGCCAGTTGACCTTTTCTTACCTTGTTTTCGGTCCGATTCCTTTCTTTAAAGCATTTTATCAAGCACTTTACTATACAAATAAATAAACTAACTAATTTAGAGACATTTCAAACCAATTTTCCACAACTGTGAAGAAAAAAAACTCAAATTTTAAATGGTGTTTGCGGTTTTTACGAATACCAGCCATTTTACAGTAATAAGCACAATATTAAGGAATAAATAAACAAAAAATTAAAGCCAAATGACTTATAAGGGTCAACACAATACAAAAATATTAATAAAATGGCATATGATAATTTTCATCATGAATTTATTCAAAAATATTTGAGTGTACGATGACTTTTGTGGCGTGTTATTTCTCTGTCTCTTCGTTTTCTGACCCATTTCAAAAAGAAGATCCGTCAATATTTTGAAAAAACCAATGGGTTGTATTTAGAATGACATAGGAATGATGTGAAAAAATATTGAACTTCATATTCAAATTCAGTTTCGAGTTACTTCGGTTTTTCTAAAAAATTTCAAAGTGTACGAACATTTTTGGGAGCCACTGTATTTATTGTCATTTTACTTTTATGGGTAAGGAAGAAGCTCGATTTTTAATGACGTCAACGCGGTGTGTTTTGAGTTCTTTCAGTTGAAACAGAAAACGAATGAAAGTAGCGATTGTTTCTCACAATTATTACTGACCCAGGCAACGCCGGGTATTTTTGCTAGTTGTTTTTTATAATTAAACCTAGTGACGCAGCAGTTCATGCTGCAGTGAAGGCTTACTGAGACATCTCAGTTTTCGTAATTGAAAGCTCGGGTGCAAAGTCTTGGTTAGGTGGTCAGCCGAACGCAGAACCCCAGTGTTTAGCACCCAAGCACGCTTGGTGCTGATTTTATCAAGCCATTGAAGTGGACGAAAGGGGTGGGGGGGAATTGGGGACTGTGGGTCGGGAATTGAAACCGGATCTGCGGAATGGTAGCCACTAAGCTTATATTGTTTTTATAACCAACACCTAAAGGTCTTTTATAACATCAGATTAACAAAGAAATTGAAGAGAGGGGGGGGGGGGGGTAGAACAATTTTTGCGCGAGAAAGGGGACACTGGTATAAAAAGTTTGAAGAACACTGCTCTGGGGAAAATTACTTAAATTATCATCCAAATATTTTTAATAAGGTAAAGCTCTTTCCGTCGCTTGTGGCCTCCTTGAAATATTTGTATTTCCATTAGCGTCACAGTAGGTTGCTCCTGCCTCCATCCTTAGAACACAGAACCAAGGTTGTGTCGCACTCCAATTTGAGAATCGATTCATCCATTTCTATAATGGCTTCGTCGCAGAAAAACTTTATTTTCGAAGACACTGCCTCCCGCTAAGAGAAGCGGCAATAGAAAAGTTTGACACGCATACACAAGCTCTAACAATCGATTAAAACGAGTCGCTTCATAGATACCGGAGAGAGTCCTCTTGCAGAAAGTTCCATTTGCGTAATTGAATTTTTTACTTCACTTCATTTCCAGGATCTCGACTTCATTTTATGGAGAGGATTGATTGCGTTAATTGATTGAAAGAGAGCGTTTGAAAAAGAGTTTTAGGTCGAAAAAATTTCCGGAAAATTTGGTTCAGGATAGAACTGGATACAATCACATTTTTGAGCAAAATAAAAGAGCGTATTTGAAGTCGTGCACTTATAAAAAAAATTTATATATAAAAAAACTATATAAGATAAACGTATTTTTTTTATATTTCAGTCCTTATCTCACCAAGTTTTTTTTCTTCCATTAGTACAAAATTAGTTGAAGGTATGTAGGTTTCAAAAACTGATAACAGAAAATGGCGTTCATGATAGGAAAAAGCTCCCAGGGACACTACGAGGGAGATTTTTATGTTGTAAATTTGTGGTTATGTTTAAAAAAAAAAAAAAACTATATCGTTGGTGCAGTTTAAAATTGAATTATCACAAAATTTAGCTCGCTTTATCATTGCTATTATTATTGTTGTTATTATTTTTAATCCTCTTCTTCATAAGCTCTACAGCCGACACCCTGCCAAGGCTGTCTCAGCCTCTGTCATTTATTTATTTATTTTTTATGAGAAACTGAACTCTTTCCTGCACACTGGCCAGCAATTACTCCCTTACTTCCATCGCCTTCCTCTACTTCGATTTATAGCTTCCCCATACTGGCCGATATTACCCCTTTTTTTTTATTATCGATATTCGTTACATGATGCAAATGCACATTAGGAGACAACATTAGGATTTAAATAAAACTTTTTCCGTACAAATACGTGATGTCATAACGCTGGAACCATAATACTCTCTCTCTCTCTCTCTGATCGTCTGCCATGTCAACGTCCCCTATGTGTTCCACGAGAGGCCTTTTCCTCCACCCCACCAAAGAGGAAACGCAACTGAAAAAAAGGAGCAACGAGAGCAAGGTCAGCAGCAACGCTTCATCCCGGCATTGCCCCGAACACTGTTTTGTTTCTCTTATATTATCTGTTCTCTCTCGCACTTTCTCCTCTCCTCTTAGGTCTACCCCGGATTCATAAACAAGTTTCCTATTTCCTTCTTTCGCCATCGAGTGGAAGCACATTTGGCGAGAAATCGCCTCATTTAGTATTTCTCTATTTTCACGACTCGGCAAGAGGACCAATTGCTGTTTTCTGCGTATTCTATTGACAGACAGCACTATCTGGCTTACCTGCGGTTTGTGCCACCGAGAGTGGTCTTCAGTTGCCACCTTCTGAGCCCGCATCAGGCAAAAGGAGTTACTACAGTGATTGTCTTCATCAGCAGGGCTGCCCCCCCCCCAAGGGAAAGGGCGCAACCCCCTCAATATCGCAAAGACCCCCCCCCCCCCCCAAAGTGAGAAAAATATGCCTCAGAACACCCCCCTAAACATTTCAATGGCGGAGTCTGCGCAATGATACTCCCCAACCCCAGGTGGGCACCCTTGGCATCAGGGAAGAACTACATCCGCAAATTTTGGGCCAGAGTGTAAGAAAATATTTTTTTTTTTCAGGAAAATAATCTATGTCCCCCCTTACAAAACCCCCCTTACCCATAAATAAACAAACTTTTCGGTTCTGACAAATTCAAGTTTTCACAATCAAGAATTACACCCCGGGAGTAACCAGATGATTACTCCGTGTTCCTAAAAGTTGCAAAACACATTGCGATCAATAATTTTTTCTGCAGTCTTAGATCAAATACACTGTTACCCGTTCATGAATTGACACAAGCCTTGAAATATTTTTCGCAATTAATCTGACGCGAGCTTTGTGCTCGAGTGATTCGATTTTTTGGAAAAAGAAAGAGACAACATTGTATTAGTTTTGATTAAAATGGTACTTTTGGTAAAAATAAGTGATTTTATTTATTTATTTTAATTATATTTAGTTTTTAACTACAGAAAAAATAGAGGTATTTTATTAAAACTTAAACGCATCGATAAATCGATTTTTTTTTTTTTTTTAAATTTTTATTGAGCAATCACGATTGCTTATTGCTTTCATTTGACTGTTTTGATGTCCTATGATTTTATTTTCCCACCAGCACCCTCTGCAGCATCACCGTCGACCGGCTCCTCACGATTCTGCTTCTATAGCGAAAACAGTCTCCAGGTTGCGTCCATATCCTACACGCAACACGCACACACACACGCACATACACATACACACAAACACACACACAAACACATACCCCCGCTCCCACGCACACAAACACTCATATACACAACTACCCACACACTCATGCCTGCACACAGACACAAACACACATGTTTACACACATACACATACCACACAAACACACATACCCCCCCCCCCGCCACACACACACACACAAGCACACACGCCTACATACACACACACACACACACACACCACACACACACACACTCGGATTGCGAAAAACATAATTTAAATTCAAGATGACAAAATTCAAAATAATTATTATTTGTTTTTGGATGGTGTTATGAAACAATGAAAATGTACAAAAGACGGAATTTTACCTTTTTGCGACAGTGACATAGTATAGTGTTTTTTATGTCAAAATGAATCGTCTTCTGTTTCAAAATCGTTGACGTTCTTGACAAAATTCTAATTTTTTTAAAGCTTTTAAATTGGGTTGAATTTTCGATGAATTTTGACATAAAAATCAAGGTTCCGAGATTATTTTTTTAAGTAGGTATTCAGTACAAAGGATCATACAAGTAATCGTACTAGTTTAAAAGACAATAGAAATCGTTTACACGAGGCTGAGATTGAAATGAGGTCTAGCAGGAATGTTCTTGTTTGCTCAAAAAAAAAAAAAAAAAAAGGGGCGGGGGGGTAATGATTAATATACCTTAGAAAATACAGAGTGTTTAACATTTAAAAATATGCACAAAGCCAAAGTTTAATATTTAAACAAAAGAAGTACGGGAGCCCTATACCTTCCAAATTCATTTTCATGCTTAAGTAGCCTGAAATTCACATATGTGCAGAAATTCCCAAAGGAAATTCCCAAATTTCTGTTTTATACAGAACAGAAAATCACGTTTTCAAATACGGTTGCTGTAGTTCTTTAGAGCACTCGATGCGCAGGTAATAAAAGGTTGTTCCGAATGAAAACCGGATGCGAATCCCAGGTGTAGTACACCCCCTGAAAAGAGGGAAAGGAGGGACTCGGGCCATTATTCTTTTTTGCTCTGAAACATCGTTGGTCGTGCGATGTGTAAAGAGGAAAAAAAAAATCTGTTTTCAACAGGAAGTTAATATTGAAAATTACATAACTTAATGCTTCTGTATTTTGCTAGTAAGTAAATAAAACAATTTTTGCCGTTGCGAAGAAGGATCAATTATTTTATTATTATCCTACAAGCTCTCTGCCTCTAACTGGCGTGGATCCAGCCGGGGGTGTCATGACCCGAAGACTTGAGTGACAAATATGTCCTAAAGCTGCGTTTTGGGGGACTTTTCATGTTCCTCGGACCCTAATTTGTGCCCAACTATTGCTGCTGTTATGCAGGCCCGGATCTACGTACCCGCTAACCCCAAGATGGAGAAGCGGGGGGGGGGGGGCACTCCTTTAAGGGGGCCCCAGCCCAAAATCCAAAATAATGAATAAATACGAATAAATACATTTTAAGAAATTATACTCAAGTGTTAACAGTTGAAAATATTTTTGTAATGGTTTTTTAAAAATGTGACGAAAAATTGAAACTCAATACATATATCTTAAGCGCATAAGCGAAGGGGGGGGGGGGGGGGGGGGGGGGGCAATGTAAAGTTATGAAAGCCTTGTTTTCTTGCTGACATAACTTATAAATAAAATGAGTTTCGAAAAATCATTATAAAAAAAACACACTAGTGCCTAGAGGCGTTTAAACAAGTCGGTTAACCTTAAAACAACAATAATAATAAATAAAATGTTTAATTTCATTCTTTATACTTATTGCTATTTTACTTTTATTGGTAAGGAAGAAGCTCGATTTTGATTCACATCAAAGCAGGGTGTTTTGAGTTCTTTCAGTTAAAACAGAAAACGAATGAAGGTAGCGGCGATTGTTTTTCACAATTATTACTGACACAGGCAACGCCGGTATTTTTGCTAGTAATAAATAAAGCGTTTAAACAAATGAATTCAATACAAAAGTAGAAACACTGAAGCAATTCAAAACATACAACAATCACTCGTTAAAAAAAAAAAAAAAAAATAAATAAATAAATAATTAAATAAATAAATAAAATAAAAGGTTTTCTTATCTTCTTTTTTTTTTTTGGGGGGGGGGGGGTTAGAGCAATTTAGTGGACGAGTAGGGGCCCTGCTGATTTTTGTAGCGAAGGGGTTGTTTATACCCCATGGGACCCTTAAATACTATACCCCCCCCCCCCACTCCAATAACAGGTACTTGTATGTGTAAAAGCTTTCTAAAATTCTTTATAGCCTGGGGCTGAGTAATTGCTCCCTCTTAATTCCCTTGAATTAAGAGCCTATTCAATGTCAAACAGGCACCGACTGAATGATGTTTTCTGCTACCCGGCTGATATAGGACCTGCTTTGCGATTCTCGTTTGGACAACCTGCTAATCATCCACGCTGAAGAAGGATGCGGCAAGGAGCCCCACAGGATATCCGAACTACACGTTGTGAGGACGCAAGTTGACGGAAAAGAGGCTACAATAGGGGGTTAAGGGGAGGAAGACTAGGTTAAGAATAGCTTGAATTCACTTGGAAATGGAGAATTCGAAGATTTTTTCTTCTTTCTGAAGATTGAAGTCGTTATTACAGTTCGTCCTGCCGAAACAAATAGAATATAGCTGTTGAGCAGTAAGTTACCGTCTCTAAGTGAGGGCTAAAGCAGAATACATGCTATATACCAAGAGCCGGTTATGCCATCCAGAGACTGAAGTTTCTTCCTTGTTATGAACTTATCAGTCTGGAATAGATAATTTTCAAAATTTGTAATCTTAAAAATGCATATTAGCTTCATATTTTTCAAAAACTTGCATTTCCACTATGGTTGTTACCCCTCAGGGGATGGGGCGAACCGACCCCCCCCCCCCCCCCGCCGTAGTGACGCCACTGGCAGATGTTAGGTGCTAATGTTTGGGCTTAATTTGCGTAGGAGCTCCCGGAAGCTAAACTCTTACTCTTCTTTTCAATTTTATGAAAATTTTGTCATTTCTGGCAACATTCAGGCTCTTTACAAGTAACAAGCAACTAAAATTAAAAATTTTAAAAATCCCCGACTGGGTCGCAAATGTAGAATTAGGAGGGAAAGTTGAAAATCCTTTTAAAAGCCTTATACTATTAATATCAATTACAAGTATTTTATTTGTTAACAAATATAAACAGGCACCAGATAAAAATTTAAAATCATTGCTTTTAATTTCCTTGTTGGCCAACAATGAATCTCTACATAGTATAAAATGAAGTGTCCAAAAAGCGTCTGTTTGTTTGAACTCGCAAAACTCGAGAACTACCCGGCCGATTTCGCTGAAATTTTCACAATTTGTTCCTTTAAGTCCTGAGAAGGTTTGCAGACCAGTTCGAAAAAAATTCGATGAATAGTTCTGTTTTTATTCCAATTTAGGCCCAATTTTCACGTAAATTCCCGAATATGGGGGTGAAAAACTACTCGCAATTAGTAATATTACATATCGTTGGAAAGGGTAGAATTTTCCGCGTTCTACGCAATTTGTTCCAACGCTCTAACTTAATTGCGGCGAGAGTTATTTACGTTTTTAGCTCGAATTTGTTTAGGCTTAGCTGAAATTTAGGCAATACTTTCTTCATTAAATCCATCAATGAAAAGTGAAGGAATTGTCCTACAGTTTTCGTTTTGACACCATTGAAAAGAGCTACTTTTTTTACTTCAGATCTAACTCGACCTTTGGTCGGAAGCTTAATTCTCTATCTCCATTAGAAAAAAAGTTACAAGCGAATTAAATGAAGTTCAAAAATCTGTTCTCTATTCAAGTTTTTAACCATTTTATTTTGCGTTTCCACGGTAACGCTTTTTGAATCCATTGTTTTATCTTTCTCATTTTCAACTCTGAAACTTATTTTATTTTGTGTTTCTATAGTTACGCTTTTTAAATCCATCTTCTCATTTTATTTTAATTTCTTAAAAGTATTTTAATATCAGTCGTCATTGTTTGGAGTTGAAATTTTGCATGATGATTTTTTATTTCTTTTATTTATGCCTGATTGTTGAATATACGTCACTTGACACAATTTTTGTTTTCAAAATAGACCGGGCAAAGCCGGGCAACGCAGCTAGTTCTATATATTTGTTTAAGAAATATAAACTGGCAGCAAATAAAAATTTAAAATCATTGCTTTTAATTTCCTTGTCGACCAACAATGGATTCGGTTACTAATCGCGTGAATAAAAGCTTAGTAGTTATTAAAATCTGCTTAAAAAAACGTTATAATGCGAGTTCTATGAAACATGGAAGTTCCAAACACATTCTAACAGACGTGGGAACAAATTATCTTTATTTTGGGACTAAATTTTAAAATTGCTAACTGTGTTTTCACTGCAAAAATAGTGAAAAACTTTTTAGAGGTTTTCAGTTAATATATTCGTTAATTAATGTCATCCAAAGATGCAACCTAGCTAAGAACACTCTCGATCAAATCTCCTTTCGAACTAATTGCTTTTTTCATAATTGGTCCATCAGTTTAGGCACTAGAGTGCCACAGACAAACACAAAGATACACAGATACACAGACACGTCAAACTTATAACCGCCTTTCTTTGTGCGTCGGGGGTTAATTATTAAACGAATAAACAAATTTTAGTTTATTGTCACAGCAATTCAACTGAACTTCAGCTTTCGAATATTTAGAGGATAAAAGGTTGATTATTGCCTATTACTGAAGGAGATTCTTTTTAAGTTATATAAGTGGACCATTCAACAGAAAAACAGAAATTTTGTCCCACGCGTGACAGCTCAAATTATTTTATTTAATAAAAAGTATTAATTTTAAAGGGTAATGGAGGAAATGTTTTTCTTATGAAATCATACTCATATTTGTGATTTAATAAGCTACAAAATTTTATGTTACTCTTTAAAATTGTCCTCATTGTCTAGTGATCAGAGGAGTGTGACTGCAATGGGGAGGTCCCGGGTTCGAGTCCCGGCTCGGGCATGGATGGACTTTCTCTCACCTGTCCTTGTCCTTGCTTTGTGTGAACGTGTTATTATGCTTTGAATGTTTGCCTACCCTATAAACGGATTCTTATGACGTGTGTGCAGTAGAAGTCGGACTCCACACCAGATTACGGTACAGTTGGAAAAGTGAAGTAATTACCAGCCTTGCAGACACACAACAACAACAACAGCTCTTTAAAATTATTACTCTTTAAAGCCTGTTCTCGCAGGACAACATGGCGGCTTCTTTGTAGTATGACACCAGTGTGTAATGTGTGATCACTCGTGTAGTTAAAAGTTTTGTTTTTAAAGTTATCAAAAATTTTTATTTATCGAACTAATATGTAGTTTCTATTTGAATTCTAGAGAAGAAGGAATAAGAAAAAGCATACTCTTGTCAAGCTGTTCACATCGGTGGAGATGCGTTATTTCAGTTCAATGTTGCTGGCGTTGTGATATTGCATGGTTCTGAATCTTGGTGAGTGCATACCCTTTTTCACGTCTCACTAATGTTTTCAGTTCTCATGCACATTTCTAAACTAAGAATGTTTTGATAACAACTTTTTGTCGTCTAGTACAGTTTCTTACTACTTAAGAAGGGGTTCATTACAAACCTGTAGCACGCGATTTCTGAGGTGTGTCATGTGACGTTTGGTTTCTGTTCTTCATTCTATACTGCAATCAAGGGAAAGAGAGACTAGATATAAACAAAGAAATGCGACATTTTGGCGATGTCAATCACGTGCTTGGCTTGAACAAGAACAAATTGGTGCCAAGAAGATGGCGAATGCATACTATTTGTTTATTTATTTATTTTTTCACTCCGGAGAAAATCTCCCAAATTGGCTTAGAGCAATCCTTCTGGCAAAGTGTTCGCTTACTTTCGGTCTATCTTTCCCGGGAACGCAGAATATAGCTAGCTCGAAGCTAGCTAATATTCTGCGTTATACATAGCAATACATAGTTTAATAAATAACTTTTTATGTACTTGCATTCAAATATAACGAGGAAAAATAGAAATGTAGCAATGCATCTGACAAGTTCTAATGAATTTTAAAAAGAAATGTTTCTAAGGTAGAGAGGCTTTTCACCCCCCCCCCCCCCTCAAGAGCAATGGCACCCCTTCATCCAAATATTATGAAGACCTCCAAATAACTAGACTGCCCACCACAAAATTGGTTTTAGAAAAATACCTCTGAAAGTTTTAATGCGCAGTCTGCGCTATGACCGCCCCCCCCCCCCTCGATGAGCACACTTATCGGGGAAACTATTAAAATAGGTATCACTTCTATATTTATTTAAAGCTGTTGTTAGTGCAAATAATAATTAGCAATTAAAACTTTTATCGTAACAATTGTAACAGGGGAAAATATTATTTGGAAAAAAGGCTTCGTATCGATATTTAATGTTGAAGATAATTTCTTTTAAAACCTTTCTATGAAACAAATCGTCCGCAAAAAGTGAGTGGGCCAGGGTCAGAACGCAAGGAATAACGGAAAAAAATAAATTTGCTTTTTTAGCTCCCTGATAGAAAGCGAGTCGCACGTTACAATCTGATCAATCAATCTGATCAATCAACATACAACACCGTACTTTCAATGGGAATCTCAAAATATGCCGCCATATCTTCCTCCAGCGTCTATGGAACGGAAATTTGCTTGTCTTATATTTTCTTTTACACTTTCCGAAAAGTATCACAAACATCCCGCCGAAAGGATTTTATCATGGAGGTCAATGCTGACGCTGAAATTTATCTGCAGGAGAAACATCAGGCAAATAGAATCAAGCAAAGCAGGCCAGCAGTAATCATTTTCTCGGCACTGCATTGAGGTCAACAGTGAAGTTGCAGCTCTTTTTTCTTCGCTATCGTCTGGAATGCATCCTCAGATAAGAAAATGAATTGCGATAAGGGAATTGTTTCGTTTCAGTTGGGCTTTGTGAAATATTTTTCAGAAAATTATTCCTTAAAATAAAGATTTTCGTGGCACTCGAATTCTCAAAAAGTAAAATTTGAGGGAAAGGTTGCAGTGAAGGCTTGCGGGCGGATTCTTGGAGAGTTGTTCTGAAAAGTAGAAAAATTACCGAAACTAAAAGCGCTTTGAAAAATTCCGAGTACTTTTTTCAGGTACTTTCAGATTTTTATTTATATTTTTTAATTTTATTTTAACATAGAAAACAGTAGTTTTACAACTGACAACCATTCACTTATCGTGATAAGGAACTAAATTTGGAACCGTTACCAATCTGATCCGATCCTTGACATAACTTGGGTTCAATTCTTCTCTTTTGAAGCTACTTTGTTGAATTCGCACTCTTTTGCAAAAATCTCCTCCTTAAGTAGCTGAATGTTTTTATAAGTGGTCTATATATAGTCTACAGGCACCGAATCAACTGTACCGCACACCCCTAAAAAGAGCATGATTGGTTTTCCATAAAACCTCAATAATTTAAGTAAATGCTCCTAATGGTATTTATCTGAATGGGGGAAAAAGTAAAAAATTGGAGAATTACTTGTTCCGACGGTATATTTTGTCCTGAAAAACCACGTGTCCTGAGATGATGTCCCCATGGTGATTGCCTAATGGATGCAATCTAGTTTACTTTTACACACATGTGTACATACATATATATATATATATATATATGTATATATATATATATATATATATATATATATATATATATATATATATATATATATATATATTTTTTTTTTTTTTTTTTCAAGGCCTATGTTATAGGAACAGTCTATGTCATTCAGTACTACGAACACTAAGCTCCTGGACCCTAGTGATACATCGTATACTGGTGAATTTCTGAAACTAATTGTGCAATGAGTTGGAGAAAACTAGGAAGGCTGTTATCAGGAAGTCTCTTTCTTTCGCACACACATAACAAGGACTCTTGACCCCGACACTTTTTGACCACAACCTAAAAGGGCAAGTCCAGCCCAAACAATGAACGCGGTTTGTTTGACTGATTTCAAGTGCAAGATTGATCGATTGATTGGATGGGACATAGGATTGACAAATATGGACTTGAGCTCGAGGACTAGCAGGGTAAAAATGCTCAACACCGTTTGAATGACAGAGAACAGCAAGAAACGGAGGCAGCAAAGCGGCGATCAGATTTTTGTTTCAGCCTGTCTGCTTATCGGGGTCATAACTGGTGAGAGAAGCTCAACTCTTTCACAACTTCGCTCTCGGGTATGGGGTGGGCTTGGGTGTCGGCACGGATCGTTGAGCAGATGCCAGAAACGAGCAGAAAATGGTTGCCGCAAATCAACTTGCGAAGAGAACTTTTTGGAGCGTCAGCAGTGTTTTAGGAACTAGGACCGAGTTTTGGTATCTGTACCTACAGATAGAAAAATTAGCTCGCAATCTGAGTAAGGAAAGGATTCTGCATTGGCTTGTCTACCAGTCGAATAGTTTCTACCATACCAGCACATATAGAATCGCCTTGTATTAAAGGGCAAAACAACTGGGGAAATTCTTCAGTCGCCAGTGGATGGTAGTAACAGTTGTATTAGTAGCCACTTTTTTGAAATAGTGGCCACTTTTTTTTAAACTCAAAGTGCTGTACGATATATTGTTTTAGTTTATAAAAGAAAAAAAAACTCTAAAATATATAAAGAAATGTAAGTAATATGTTTCAAATATTACTAAATTTTCGAAAAAATATTTATTTGAAATAAAGGTTTTTTTTTTCTGAAAGAGCATGCTTAAAAACATAGGTTTTAACAATTTTTTAAATAACTCGACAATGTTTAGTATTTAAATAAATGTAAATCTTAATGGGTACGCAGATTCAACTTTATTTTTTATGCTTCTGCTCATGACATCACAAGTGATGAAATGCCATTCACTGATGCCATCAGCGCAGAGCGCAATATTTTGGCATTAGATAAAGACAAAATCTTGTAGCGCAATAACACTAATGAGTATCATGTTTGCTTCAGAAAAGCCTTTATTCAAAATTCTCATTATGATTGTTATTAATATTATTGTTTAATAGCAACTTTTTTAAAACTAGGCATAAACATTCATCGCGCCAATGGAGTAGCGCGCCAAAGTACATCGCTTGTGACGTCACAAAAACCACGCCTTATTTCCATGATCGGACATAATTAAAAAATTAAACAAAAAATAACCATATTGGAAAAATTAAAAAATTTTCCGACTACGTGTTTTTTTTTTCTCTATCAGTTTCAGTGACTAAAAGTAGTTCTTTTGACTGAAGAAAACAACCCCATTGTACTGTGTTGCGAATAAAAGTTGTTCTGCCATGGATAGGTAAACGGCAGTACATGTCTGCTTCTAGATATTTAAAGAAACGCGTTTTGGATTAAATACTAACAATAGGGAAATGTTTGAATTTGACGTTTCTTTCGGACTTTTTTTTTCAGATGATGCTAAACAAACAAGTTTGTACAATAAAGCTTACGTGCAATAGATGAAAAGAATGCAAAGGGAAAAAAAAGAAAATAGAACAGAAAAGAAATAATGTGGAAAAAAAGAAAAATCTGCAGTTACTGCCTTTCACCTGCCCACGGCAGTGTTATTGTCGGCAGATTTTTAGTTTCTTTTATTTCTTGCTGATTAAAAAAAAAAAAAAATCTCAAGATACCCGTTCACCATCATGTTTGTGAGTACAGTCGACTCCCGCTACAACGCGATTCGACTTACGCGAAATGGCTATAACGCGATTTTTTTCACTAGTTTTGAATTTTCGAGCTAACACGAATTTTTCATTCACAACAAGAATTTTTTGGAAGAAAGTATCGGCTTCGTTATTGGCTACTAAATATTGATTTCGTGAATGTTATTACATCCCTTTAAGCATCACTGAGAGCGAAAGTTCCCACATTGAACTAGTCTACGCATCGAGTTCTTAGTGTATCAAATAACCACTCAGTATCCTTCGTTTATTTATTTTTTTTCATTCTAAATATTAAAGTCGATGAAAAATAATGGTACCTTAGTGGCACCTTCATCTAAACTTAGCGAAGTTGGGAAGAAAAAGAAAGTTTCTGGTAGAATTAAAAAAAAAGGCTTAAGATTCTCGAGATGCTGGAACAGATGCAAAACGTCGACGGTAGCGCGACAATAAATATGAGTGAATCTTCCATGAGTATTATGTAAAGTCAAAACAAAAAGATATCCGTAAAATAGTTCAGAACTTCGTTTCAATATTTAAGTTTGCAGAGCAGTCTAGCAAAGTAAATATTATGAAAATAGAAGCTGCGCTTGCATTGTGGATTAAAGAGATCAGGAAGAGGGGCTTTTGTCACAAATCGAAACGTTATAAAAGAAAAGGCGAAGCAACCGTATTTAAAAACGTATTAGATAAGAATAATGATCTGATCATGGAGCATAAATCATCATTATCTTTTTTTTTAACTTATAAATATGTTACTGTCTCTACTGTACAGTACTATTATAGTGCAGTATTTTATTATTACTACATACTGTGCGTACAGTGTTGTTTTGTCTTTCCCTCCCACTGATGATTCATTTTGCACATCTTAAACTGTTTCATGTTGAATAAAACAATTTTTTTATTTTTTAAATACAGTAAAAGTTCAGTTTTTCATGTAAGAAACTAGTGTATAGCTGAGGAATGCTTTAAAGCAGTTTAAGGGGTGTTGATAAGAGTCTAAAAGAATTTGGTATACTTCTAAAAAATTCGTATACATGTATTTTTCCGCAACACGAAATTTCAACTTACGCGAGGAGTCTTGAAACGCATCCCTCGCGTAAGTCGGGACTCGACTAGTTTCGAGTGCTAAAAGAAACGTCTACATAAAGCCCTTTCAGTTTGCTCAAAGCCAACGTGGTGGACAGCTGTTAACCTTAATACCCAGAAAGAGTCATATTAAGGGGGGGGGGGGAAACGCAATGTCAGAAAACAATTAAAAAGTCAAAATAAAGAA